>NC_092037.1:54095254-54194164 GCF_003086295.3 Arachis hypogaea
ATATTAATTAGAATTATCAGTTTTAATTGCAGATAAATAAACGAGCATGAAATAATACTTGTTATGCAGTAATGGAGAATATGTTGTTGTTTTGGAGATGCTTTGTCATCTGAATTTAAGCTTTTCCTCTTGTATTCCTCTTCTCACACGCACAGTTCCTCCCATGGCAAGCTGTGTGTTGGTGGATCACCATTGTCAATGGCTACCATCCGTCCTCCCAGTGAAAATGGTCTAAATGCTCTGTCACAGCACGGCTAATCATCTGTCGGTTCTCGATCATGTTGGAATAGGATTCACTATCCTTTTTGCGTCTATCACTACGCCCAAAAATTGCGAGTTTGAAGCTCGTCACAGTCATTCAATCCCTGAATCCTACTCAGAATACCACAGACAAGGTTTAGACTTTCTGGATTCTTATGAATGCCGCCATCAATTCTAGCTTATACCACGAAGATTCTAATTGAAGAATCTAAGAGATGCTCATTCAATCTAATGTAGAACGGAGGTGGTTGTCAGGCACACATTCGTAGGTTGAGAATGGTGATGAGTGTCCCAGATCATCACCTCGTCATATTGAAGCGCAAATGAACATCTTAGATAAGAACAAGCGTGTTTGAATGGAAACAGAAATACTTGCGTTAATTCATCGAGCATACAGAGCTCCTCACCCCCAACAATGGAGTTTAGAGACTCATGCCGTCAAAATAAAATTTTAGATCTAAAAAAATCATGGGTACAAAAATAAGTCTCTAAAAGTTGTTAAATACTAAACTAGTAAACTAGGTTTACAGAAAATGATAAACTAAGATGATAGTCAAATCCACTTCTGGGCCACTTGGTGTTGCTAGGGATGAAACTTTAAGCTACTCACGTGCCTGGGCTGTTTTTGGAGTTGAACGCCCAGTTGTAACCTGTTTCTGGGTTGAACTCCAACTTGTAACCTGTTTCCTGGGCGCTGAACGCCAGACTGCAACATGGAACTGCGTTGAACCCAGTTTAGTCATTTATCTTTGCTCAAAGATGGACTATTATATATGCTGGAAAGCCCTAGATGTCTACTTTGCAAACCCAATTGAACGCGCCATTTGGAATTCTGTAGTTCCAGAAAATTCATTCCGAATGCAGGGAGGTCCAACAGCATCAGCAGTCCTTTTTCAGCCTAAATAAAATTTTGCTCAGCTCCCTCAATTTCAGTTAGAAAATATCTGAAATCATAGAAAAACACAAAAACTCATAGTAAAGTCCAGAAATATGAATTTTGCTTAAAAACTAATAAAAATATACTAAAAACTAATTAAAACACACTAAAATCTACATGAAATTACCCCAAAAAAGCGTATAAAATATCCGCTCATCAATACCTCCCAAGGAAAATCCCGAATTGGATCTCAAATTGACGGGTTAGTGTGAGCTTATCCATGCGGTTATGCACCCTTCGTATAGGAATCCATTTTTCTGAAAGATCCCGGCTTTCGTGCTTTGGTGAGTCTTCGAGACCCTTTCGATGACCTAAGTTGTGTTGAAGGGATATCTTCATGATCCAATCGATTGCATAAAGCGCGGTAGCAACAAAATTGGGGAGAATATACAGAAAAGGGTTCTATTTCTATTCTATTAGTTTCTATTAATATTAGTTTAGTATTAGATTAGTATTGTAGTGATTTCGGTCAGTGAGTTCTTCTTTCGTGATGACTGTTGGCCCAGTCCTACATTTTGTCTCTGTTTGTAGACCGAGAGAAAGGGAGTCGCAGCAAAGGATTGTAACATGAGAGAAGCAAGGAGGTCAGCTTTTCAAATATACACATGGGTTTCTGGCAATGCAATGTGGTTGGACTCTCATGTCGATCGAACGAATTATCCTTTCCACGGAGGTAAATCTCTTGCCCCTAGGCAGGGATAGCAAGTTACAAATTCTGTCTTTTTCTTGTAGGGCATGTATTTACTATAAAATTGAAAGTAGTTAACAGCGGGTTACCCCTTTAGGTGACAAATCTTGTATGTGCTCCTAAGAAAAAGGAATTTGTCCAATTTTCGGGGTTCTCGAAGGGGGCGTGGATCCCGCTACTGTGAAAAAAATATGCTAGACATGCTCAATTGGGGTGAAATTTTTGAATTCATCGTGCCACTTTGAAATCAGATGGTTTTTCGTAGCAGTCCAAGGGGTTGGTTTTCTTTTGGACCATGTTTCGTTTGCTCTTCTTTCTTTTCGGGCACATTTGGCATGGTGCTAGAACTTTGTTCCGAGATGTTTTTGCTGGTATCGACCCCGATTTGGATGCTCAGTAGAATTCGGAGCATCCCAAAATTGGGCGATCCGACTACAAGAAGGCAAATAGTCTGATTCGGATAGAACGTTATTTTTTTCTGTTGTTTCTTTTTTACTATACTTTTGTTTGGGGTGATTTAAATTAAATCATAGGGAATTGATTAATCTTGATTTGAATGATTATATTTTTTTACTCTAATCTAATAAATAGGTATGAAAGCTATAATTGTAAACCAGGATGAAATCTATGGAAGCATTGGTTTATACATTCCTCTTAGTCTCGACTTTTAGGAATAATTTTTTTTTTTTTTGCAATCTTTTTTAGAGAACCCCCTAAAATTCTAACTAAAAAGACGAAATGATTTTTTATTATCTCGATTGAAGTAATGAGCCCCAATATTGGTATATTGGGAGCTCATTACTTCAACTAGTCTCCTTGTTTTTCGAATGGATCTCTTAGTTGTTGAGAGGGTTTCCCAAAAGCAGTATATAAAGCATACCCAGTAAAACTTACAAGTAAACCAGATATAGAGATAGCAACTAGGGTTGCTGTTTCCATTTTTCTCAAATTTCAAGACCACAATGAATCTATAGGATAAAATCCTATATTTACAGTGAAATGGTATACAAAGTCAACAGATCTCAATGATAAAAAATAGGGTTTATGGCTACACAAACCATTGAGAGTAGTTCTAGATCTGGTCCAAGACAAACTACTGTAGGGGCTTTATTGAAACCGTTGAATTCAGAATATGGTAAAGTAGCTCCGGGTGGGGAACTACTCCTTTAATGGGTGTTGAATGGCTTTATTTGTATATTTCTATCTATTATTTTAGAAATTTATAATTCGTCCATTTTACTGGCAGAATTTCTATGAATTAGATATAAGACCGACTACTATTTTTTATTTTATCTTTTTTTAATAAAGGGGTAATTTACCCATTTTGGTTTTTTATTTCTAGGCCAGTTCATTTTGAATTTGGTAGTTTGACCGTGGAATTTCGTTCTTTCTTTATTTCCGAATATGAGTGTGTGACTTGTTCTAATTGATTTATTGCAAATACAGAACAAAAATAAAGGATCTGTCATCTTGATAGAGATGGTTTTACCCGTCAGAAATTATTTTCTAGTATCTGGAGCACGGAATATATAAATAGATTTTATAAAGTATTAGAACTATGATTCATACTTAATATTTCGACCTCGCAACGGACTTTAATAAATTTTTATTAGAAGATACGTAAGTTAGAATAAATAAAAAATTTGATTCTTTCAAATAAAATTGCCACTGTTTGTCTTTTTTTATCAAAGCAAAAAAATGTCTTTTGATTTTTTTTCATTCTATCCTATCTATTTCTTGAATAAGTGATAATCCAGCAGTTCTTACTCAGGAATTTTTGGACATTAAAGGTTTTTTTGAATCATTGTGGTTCTGGTATGAATCTGAGGTTTTGTTTAATTGTTCATAGGGTCTTAACAGAGGAATTCTTATCAATACTAATAATAAAGAAGACGGCATAAAAAAGTCACATTCTAAAAAAAATAATGAAAAAAATGAAGTAAATAGAATATTCAAAGGCTGTAAAGATCAAGATAAAGACGATGCGCCGACTGAGATTTTGGCATTATAACCCTGCACAGATCAATTTAAGGATTTATATTTTTTCTTAACTTCAAATAAGATTTGGAATAATAGGATTAAATTAAGAAGTTTAAAACTTTTTATTATTTAACATATCCGTTTCCGTTACAACCAGTATTGGGTTTTTCTGTTTGAGCCGTACAAGATGAAATTCTCATATACGGTTCTCAGAGGGGAGTTCCTTATAGGTTGACTGACGGCTCATGTAACATTTTTTTTAATATCTTTTATTGCGTTACTGCTTTTTGCAGTATGTATAATACTGAGGATTGGTTCGTTTCATTGGCGGGTATGTGTTTTATGATGACGATCTTATTGTTTATACTCATTGTTTCTCTTACCTGGGCCAAATTCTTATTGGGCAGTTGATGAGCGGATAATTTATACGCTTTTTGGCATTATTTTTAGTATGTTTTTAGTATGTTTTAGTTAGTTTTTATTATATTTTTATTAGTTTTTAGTTAAAATTCACTTTTCTGGACTTTACTATGAGTTTGTGTGTTTTTCTATGATTTCAGATATTTTCTGGCTGAAATTGAGGGACCTGAGCAAAAATCTGATTCAGAGGCTGAAAAGGACTGCAGATGCTGTTGGATTCTGACCTCCCTGCACTCGAAGATGCTGAAAAGTGGATTTTCTGGAGCTACAAAGGCTCAATTGGCGCGCTCCCAATTGCGTTGAAAAGTAGACATCCTGGGCTTTCAGCAATGTATAATAGGCCATACTTTGCTCGAGATTTGATGGTCCAAACCGGCGTTCCAAATCAGCTCAAAACTGCCCGGCGTTAAACGCCGGAACTGGCACAAGAATGGGAGTTAAACGCCCAAACTAGCACAAAAGTTGGCGTTTAACTCCAAGAAAAGTCTCTACACATGAAAGCTTCAATGCTCAGCCCAAGCACACACCAAGTGGGCCCGGAAGTGGATTTTTATGTCATTTACTCATTTCTGTAAACCCTAGGCTACTAGTTCTCTACAATAGGACCTTTGCTATTGTATTTCATCGTTCAATCTTTGGATCATCTTTGATCATGTTTTTATGATTGAACCCTCTTTGGGAGGCTGGCCATTCGGCCATGCCTAGACCTTGTTCTTATGTATTTCAACGGTGGAGTTTCTACACACCATAGATTAAGGTGTGGAGCTCTGCTGTACCTCGAGTATTAATTCAATTACTATTGTTCTTCTATTCAATTCAGCTCATTCTGTTCTAAGATATCACTTGTTCCTCAACTTGATGAATGTGATGATCCGTGACACTCATCATCATTCTCACCTATGAACGTGTGCCTGACAACCACCTCTGTTCTACCTTAATTGGGTGATATCTCTTGGATTCCTTAATCAAAATCTTGTGTATAAGCTAGAATTGATGCTGCATTCAAGAGAATCCGGAAGGTCTAAACCTTGTCTTTGTATTCTGAGTAGGATTCAAGGATTGAATGACTGTGACGAGCTTCAAACTCGCAATTGTGGGCGTTAGTGACAGACGCAAAAGAATCACTGGATTCTATTCTGACATGATCGAGAACCGACAGATGAATAGCCGTGCTGTGACAGAGTGCGTTGAACATTTTCACTGAGAGGACGGGACTGTAGCCATTGACAACGGTGATTCCCAACATACAGCTTGCCATGGAAAGGAGTAAGAAGGATTGGATGAAGACAGTAGGAAAGCAGAGAGATGGAAGGGACAAAGCATCTCCATCCGCTTATCTGAAATTCTCACCAATGAATTGCATAAGTATCTCTATCCTTATTTTATATTCTATGTTATCCTCCATACCAACAATCTCCGTCGGATCGACCCTTACTCGCGTAAGGTTTATTACTTGGACGACCCAGTGCACTTGCTGGTTAGTTGTGCGAAGTTGTGATAAAGAGTTGAGATTACAATTGAGCATACCATGTTGATAGCGCCATTGATGATCACAATTTCGTGCACCAGTAGTCAAAATTGTAACAGGAGTACCCGAAGCTTTCCCAGAATAGGATCTTCTGTCATGGAATTATTAAGGGGAAGTGCTAGTGTAGGACAATCTACTTTGATCATTTTTATAGTTTACATACTTTGTATTACCTCTTCTTACTGCTGTATTTATGTTAATGCACTTTCCAATGATACATAAGTGATGAGCGGATAATTTATACGCTTTTTGGCATTGTTTTTAGGTAGTTTTTAGTAAGTTCAAGCTACTTTAGGGATTTTTTCATTAGTTTTTATGTTAAATTCACATTTCTGGACTTACTATGAGTTTGTGTGTTTTTCTATGATTTCAGGTAAATTCTGGCTGAAATTGAGGGACTTGAGCAAAACTCTGAAAAAGGCTGACAAAAGGACTGCTGATGCTGTTGGAATCTAACCTCCCTGCACTCGAATTAGATTTTCTGAAGCTACAGAAATCCAAATGGCGCGCTCTCAATGGCGTTGGAAAGTAGACATCCAGAGCTTTCCAGAAATATATAATAGTCCATACTTTATTCGGAAATTGATGACGTAACTTGGCGTTGAACGCCAAGTACATGCTGCTGTCTGGAGTTAAACGCCAGAAAAACGTCATGATCCGGAGTTGAACGCCCAAAACACGTCATAACTTGGAGTTCAACTCCAAGAAAAGCCTCAGCTCGTGGATAGATCAAGCTCAGCCCAAACATACACCAAGTGGGCCCCGGAAGTGGATTTAAGCATCAATTACTTACTTATGTAAACCCTAGGAGCTAGTTTATTATAAATAGAACATTTAACTATTGTATTAGATGTCTTTTGACCACGTTTCATCTTTGGTCTCAGTTTTGTTTTATTCTTCATCTTAGGAGGCCATTGAGCACGTTTTGGGGGCTGGCCATTCGGCCATGCCTGAACCTTTCACTTATGTATTTTCAACGGTGGAGTTTCTGCACACCATAAATTAAGGGTGTGGAGCTCTACTGTACCTCAAGTTTCAATACAATTACTATTACTTTTCATTCAATTCTCTCTTATTCTTATTCCAAGATATACGTTGCACAACAATTGATGAATGTGATGATCCGTGACACTCATCATCATTCTCACCTATGAACGCGCGTGATTGACAACCACTTCCGTTCTACCTTAGGCCGGGCGCATATCTCTTAGATTCCCCAACAGAATCTTCGTGGTATAAGCTAGATAGATGGCGGCATTCATGGGGATCTGGAAAGTCTAACCTTGTCTGTGGTATTCCGAGTAGGATCCTGGGAATCCGAAAATTCTAACCTTGTCTGTGGTATTCCGAGTAGGATTCCGGTATTGAATGACTGTGACGAGCTTCAAACTCCTGAAGGCTAGGCGTTAGTGACAAACGCAAAAGAATCAATGGATTCTACTCCAACCTGATTGAGAACCGACAGATGATTAGCCGTGCTGTGATAGAGCATTTGGACCATTTTCACTGAGAGGATGGGATGTAGCCATCAACCAAGGGTGATGCCTCCAGACGATTAGCCGTGCAGTGACAGCGCATAGGACCATTTTCCCGAGAGGATTAAAAGTAGCCATTGATGATGGTGATGCCCTACATACAGCTTGCCATGGAAAGGAGTAAGAAGGATTGAAGAAAGAGTGAGTAGTGAAGTAGAGTTTCAAGAGGAGCACAGCACCTCCATACGCCTATCTGAAATTTCCACTATTGATTTACATAAGTATTTCTATCCCTTTTTATTTTCTATTTACTAATAATTATTCAAAATCCATAAACCAATTTTAATCTGCCTAACTGAGATTTACAAGGTGACCATAGCTTGCTTCATACCAACAATCTCTGTGGGATCGACCCTTACTCACGTAAGGTATTACTTGGATGACCCAGTACACTTGCTGGTTAAGTTGAATGAAGTTGTGAACCATGGTATTGGCATCATGTTTTTGGCGCCATTTCCAGGGAATGAAAAGCAATGAATTTTGCAAAATGGAATAACACATGAATAACAATTTCGTCCACCAAGTTTTTGGCGCCGTTGCCGGGGATTGTTCGAGTTTGGACAACTGACGGTTCATCTTGTTGCTCAGATTAGGTAATTTTCTTTTCAAAAATCTTTTTCAAAATTTTTCTTTTCTTTTTCGTTTTCTCCAAAAATATTTTCGAAAAAAAATCAATAAAAATCCAAAAAAACTAGAAAATCATAAAAACCAAAATATTTTGTGTTTCTTGTTTGAGTCTTGAGTCAATTTTTAAGTTTGGTGTCAATTGCATGCTTTTAAAAAAATTTTCTTGCATTTTTCGAAAATCCCATGCATTCATAGTGTTCTTCATGATCTTCAAGTTGTTCTTGATAAGTCCTCTTGTTTGATCTTGATGTTTTCTTGTTTTGTGTTGTTTGTTGTTTTTCATATGCATTTTTTGTTTGTTAGAGTCCATGCATTAAAGATTTCTAAGTTTGGTGTCTTGCATGTTTTCTTTGCATCAAAAATTTTCAAAATTATGTTCTTGATGTTCATCATGATCTTCAAAGTGTTCTTGGTGTTCATCTTGACATTCATAGCATTCTTGCATGCATTCATTGTTTTGATCTAAAAACTTCATGCATTGAGTATTTTTGTTGTTTTTCTCTCATAATTAAAAATTCAAAAATCAAAAAAATATCTTTTCCTTATTTTCCTCCAAATTTTCGAAATTTTGGGTTGACTTGGTTAAAAATTTTTAAATTTAGTTGTTTCTTACAAGTCAAGTCAAAATTTCAATTTTAAAAATCTTATCTTTTCAAAATCTTTTCAAAAATCATATCTTTTCCATTTTTTTCTTATTTTGAAATTTTTAAAAATTATTTTTTTCAAAAATCTTTTTTCTTATCTTTTATATCTAATTTTCGAAAATTAGCTAACAATTAATGTGATTGGTTCAAAAATTTGAAGTTTGTTACTTTCTTGTTAAGAAAGGTTCAATCTTTAAGTTCTAGAATCTTATCTTGTAGTTTCTTGTTAGTTAAGTCATTTTAAAAATTAAATCTTTTTCAAACATATCTTTTTATCTTTTATCTTATCTTTTTCAAAAGTTTTATCTTTTTCAAAATTTGATTTCAAAATATCTTATCTAACCTCTTATCTTCTTATCTTTTCAAATTTGATTTTTAATATCTTTTTCAATCAATCAACTAACTCTTTGATTTTTTGTTTGTTTCTTATCTTTTTCAAAATCACCTAACTACTTTTCCCTCTCTAATTTTGAAAATATCTCATCTCTTTTTCAAAAATTCTTTTTGTTTTAAATTTTAATTTTAATTATACCTTATATTTAATTTTCGAAAATTACTAACCCTTTTTTTCAAAATTATTTTCGAATTTCTCCCTCTCTTTTCTTATTCTATTTAATTATTTAATTATTAACACTTCTCTTCACCTCTCTTCATCCAAAAATCCGAATCCATCCTTCTTCATTCTTCTACCCCCTTCTTCTTCTACTAACATAAAGGAATCTCTATACTGTGACATAGAGGATTCCTCTTCCATTTCTTGTTTTCTTCTCTTTCATATGAGCAGGAACAGGGAAAAAGGCACTCTTGTTGAAATTGATCCAGAACCTAAAAGGACTCTGAAGAGAAAATTAAGAGAAGCTAAATTAAATTATTCTAAAGGTAACCTTTCAGAAATTTTCGAACAAGAGAAGGAGATGGCAGCCGAAAATAATAATAATGCAAGGAGAATGCTTGGTGACTTCACAAAGCCAACATCCAAATTTGATGGAAGAAGCATCTCCATTCCTGCCATTGGAGCCAATAATTTTGAGCTTAAGCCTCAACTAGTTGCCTTAATGCAACAAAACTGCAAGTTTTATGGACTTCCATCTGAAGATCCTTATCAGTTTTTAACTGAGTTCTTGCAGATCTGTGAGACTGTAAAGATGAATGGAGTTGATCTTGAAGTCTACAGACTCATGCTTTTCCCTTTTGCTGTAAGAGACAGAGCTAGAATATGGTTGGATTCACAACCTAAGGATAGCCTGGACTCCTGGGATAAGCTGGTCACAGCCTTCTTGGATAAATTCTTTCCTCCTCAAAAGCTGAGCAAGCTGAGAATGGATGTTCAAACCTTCAAACAAAAAGATGGTGAATCCCTCTATGAAGCTTGGGAAAGATACAAGCAGCTGACCAAAAGATGTCCATCTGACATGTTTTCAGAATGGACCATATTAGATATATTCTATTATGGTCTCTCTGAATTTTCGAAAATGTCATTGGATCATTCTGCAGGTGGATCTATTCACCTAAAGAAAATGCCTGAAGAGGCTCAAGAACTTATTGACATGGTTGCAAACAACCAATTCATGTACACTTCTGAGAGGAATTCCGTGAATAATGGGATACCTCAGAAGAAAGGAGTTCTTGAAATTGATGCTCTGAATGCCATATTGGCTCAGAACAAAGTGTTGACTCAACAGGTCAACATGATCTCTCAAAATCTGAACGGATGGCAACATGCATCCAACAGTGCTAAAGAGGCAGCTTCTGAAGAAGCTTATGATCCTGAGAACCCTGCCATGGCAGAAGTTAATTACATGGGTGAACCTTATGGAAACACCTATAACTCATCATGGAGAAATCATCCAAATTTCTCATGGAAGGATCAACAAAAGCCTCAACAAGGCTTTAACAATGGTGGACGCAATAGGCTGAGCAATAGCAAGCCATATCCATCATCTTCTCAGCAACAGACAGAGAATTCTGAACAAAACACCTCTAATTTAGCCAATCTAGTCTCTGATCTGTCAAAAGCCACTTTCAATTTCATGAGGGAAACAAGATCCTCCATCAGAAATCTGGAGGCACAAGTGGGCCAGCTGAGTAAGAAAGTCATTGAAACTCCTCCCAGTATTCTCCCAAGCAATACAGAAGAGAATCCAAAAGGAGAGTGCAAGGCCATTGATATAATCAATATGGCCGAATGCACAAGGGAGGAGGAGGACGAAAATCCTAGTGAGGAAGACCTCCTGGGACGTCCCTCAAGCAAGAAGGAGTTTCCTATTAAAGATCCAAAGGAATCTGAGGCTCATATAGAGACCATAGAGATTCCATTAAATCTCCTTCTGTCATTCATGAGCTCTGAAGACTATTCTTCCTCTGAAAAGGATGAAGATGTAACTAGAGAGCAAGTTGCTCAATATTTAGGAGCTATCATGAAGCTGAATGCCAAGTTGTTTGGTAATGAGACTTGGGAAAGTGAACCTCCCTTGCTCATTAGTGAACTGGATACCTGGATTCAGCAAATTCTACCTCAAAAGAAACAAGATCCTGGCAAGTTCTTAATACCTTGTACCATAGGCACCATGACCTTTGAAAAAGCTCTGTGTGATCTAGGGTCAGGGATAAATCTTATGCCACTCTCTGTAATGGAGAAGCTGGGGATCATTGAGGTACAACCTGCCTTGTTCTCATTACAATTGGCTGACAAGTCATTGAGACAAGCTTATGGAATAATAGAGGACGTGTTAGTAAAGGTTAAAGGCCTTTACATCCCTGCTGATTTCATAATCTTAGACACTAGGAAGGAAGAGGATGATTGCATCATCCTTGGAAGACCTTTCCTAGCCACAGCAGGAGCTGTAATAGATGTCAACAGAGGTGAATTAGTCCTTCAACTGAATGGGGACTACCTTGTGTTTAAGGCACATGGCCATCCCTCTGTGACAAAAGAGAGTAAGCATGAAGAGCTTCTCTCAGTTCAGAGTCAAGTAGAGCCCCACAGTCAAACTCTAAGTTTGGTGTTGTGAGGCCACAACCAAACTATAAGTTTGGTGTTAAGATCCCATATCCAAACTCTAAGTTTGGTGTTGGGACTACACAACATTGACCTGATCACCTTGTGGCTCCATGAGAGCCACTGTCAAGCTATTGACATTAAAGAAGCGCTTGTTGGGAGGCAACCCAATTTTATTTATCTAATTTTTATTTTATTCTATTTTTTGTTATTTTGTGTTTTATTAGGTACATGATCATGAGGAGTCACGAAAAAATAAAAAAAAATTAAAAACAGAATCAAAATAGCAGAAGAAAAAATTCACACCCTGGAGGACGCACAGGCTGGCGTTCAACGCCAGTAAGATGCATTTGGCCGGCGTTCAACGCCAGAACAGAGCACCATTCTGGCGCTGAACGCCAGAAACAAGCAACATTCTGGCGCTGAACGCCAGGAATGTGCCCAGAGAAGAAAAGCTGGCGCTGAACGCCAGCAACAAGCATGAAACTGGCATTCAACGCCAGAAACATGCTTTACATGGGCGTTGAACGCCCAGAATGTGCACCACACGGCGTTTAAACGCCAGAATGGTGAGCAAAGGCAATTTACATGCCTATTTGGTGCAGGGATGGAATTCCTTGACACCTCAGGACCTGTGGACCCCACAGGATCACCTCAGGATCTGTGGACCCCACAGGATCCCCACCTACCATATTCCCACCTTACCTCCTAATCCTAGTTTTTGTGATTACTCTTCCCCATGTCACACTTCCCAACACTCCTCACCAATCACCTCAATTCCTCTTCCCAATCACCCCCTTCACCACTCACATCCATCCACTCTTCCCCATAAGCCCCACTGGTGCACGAAATTGCAATCACACTTTTGCAACTCCGCACAACTAACCAGCAAGTGCACTGGGTCGTCCAAGTAATACCTTACGTGAGTAAGGGTCGATCCCACGGAGATTGTCGGCTTGAAGCAAGCTATGGTTATCTTGTAAATCTTAGTCAGGATATCAATAATTATCAGGATTGATTGTGAAAAGTAAAAGAACATGAAATAAGTACTTGTTTTGCAGTAATGGGGAACAGGTTGAGGTTTTGGAGATGCTCCATCTTCTGAATCTGTGCTTTCCTACTGTCTTCTTCTTCAAGCACGCAAGGCTCCTTCCATGGCAAGCTGTATGCAAGGGTTTTACCGTTGTCAGTGGCTACCTCCCATCCTCTCAGTGGAAATGTTCAACGCACCCTGTCACGGCACGGCTATCCATCTGTCGGTTCTCAATCAGGCCGGAGTAGAATCCAGTGATTCTTTTGCGTCTGTCACTAACACCCCGCCTTCAGGAGTTTGAAGCTCGTCACAATCATTCAATCATTGAATCCTACTCAGAATACCACAGACAAGGTTTAGACCTTCCGGATTCTCTTGAATGCCGCCATCAGTTCTAGCTTATACCACGAAGATTCCGGTTAAAGAATCCAAGAGATATCTACTTAATCTAAGGTAGAACGGAGGTGGTTGTCAGGCACACGTTCATAGTTGAGAATGATGATGAGTGTCACGGATCATCACATTCATCCGGTTTAAGAACAAGTAATATCTTGGAGTGGAAGCAAGCATGATTGAATGAAAAACAGTAGTAATTGCATTAATTCATCAAGACACAGCAGAGCTCCTCACCCCCAACCATGGGGTTTAGAGACTCATGCCGTGGAAAGTACACAAAGAAACGTGTAAAGTGTCATGAGGTACAGATACAATGTCAAAAGATCCTATTAATAGTGAGCTAGTAACCTAGGGTATACAGAAATGAGTAAATGACATAAAAATCCACTTCTGGGTCCACTTGGTGTGTGCTTGGGCTGAGCAATGAAGCTTTTCGTGTGTAGAGACTCTTTCTGGAGTTAAACGCCAGCTTTCATGCCAGTTTGGGCGTTTAACTCCAAGTTTTATGCCAGTTCCAGCGTTAAACGCTGGAATTTCTGAGGCTGATTTGCCACGCCGGTTTGGGCCATCAAATATCGAGCAAAGTATGGACTATTATAAATTGCTGGAAAGCCCAGGATGTCTACTTTCCAATGCCGTTGAGAGTGCGCCAATTGGGCTTCTGTAGCTCCAGAAAATTCACTTCGAGTGCAGGGAGGTCAGAATCCAACAGCATCTGCAGTCCTTTTCAGTCTCCAAATCAGATTTTTGCTCAGGACCCTCAATTTCAGCCAGAAAATACCTGAAATCACAGAAAAACACACAAACTCATAGTAAAGTTCAGAAAAGTAAATTTTAACTAAAAACTAATAAAAATATACTAAAAACTAACTAGATCATACCAAAAACATACTAAAAACAATGCCAAAAAGCGTATAAATTATCCGCTCATCACAACACCAAACTTAAATTGTTGCTTGTCCCCAAGCAACTGAAAATCAAAATAAGATAAAAAGAAGAGAATATACTATAGACTCCAAAATATCAAGGAAACTTAGTTCCAATTAGATGAGCGGGACTAGTAGCTTTTTGCTTCCGAACAGTTTTGGCATCTCACTTTATCCTCTGAAGCTCAGAATGATTAGCATCTATAGGAACTCAGAACTCAGATAGTGTTATTGATTCTCCTAGTTAAGCATAATGATTCTTGAACATAGCTAGTGTATGAGTCTAGGCTGTGGCCCAAAGCACTTTGTCTTCCAGTATTACCACCGGATACATACATGCCACAGACACATAATTGGGTGAACCCTTTCAGATTGTGACTCAGCTTTGCTAGAGTCCCCAATTAGAGGTGTCCAGGGTTCTTAAGCACACTCTTTTTGCCTTGGATCACAACTTTATTTCTTTCCTTTTCTTTCTTTTTCTTTTTTTTTTCGAATCTTTTTTTGTATTCACTGCTTTTTCTTGCTTCAAGAATCAATCTGATGATTTTTTTAGATCCTCAATAACAGTTCTCTTTTTTCCTCATTCTTTCAAGAGCCAACAATTTTAACATTCTCAAAACAACAAATTCAAAAGACATATGCACTGTTCAAGCATTCATTCGAAAAACAAAAATTATTGTCACCACATCAAACTAATTCAACTAGTTTCAAGGATAAATTTCGAAATCCTGTACTTCTTGTTCTTTTGTGATTAAAGCATTTTTCATTTAAGAGAGGTGATGGATTCATAGGACATTCATAGCTTTAAGACATGAATTTTAAATTTTATTAATTATGAATTAAAAACAAGACTCAAAAATAGATATAAGATGAGACTAGAAAATAAAAATAGAAAACAAAAATTTAAATAGGCTCCTAATGATAGAGGTTTTCACAGAGTTAGGACTCAACAACCTTGATTTTGAGAAGTGGATGCTCCCTCAACTTGAGATGAGAGCTTTTGGCGTTTCAACTCTTGGAGTTCATGCCCCTGCTTCTCTTGTTCCTTCAGCAATTTGCAGAGCATGCAGTTTCTGATTCTGCTGTTCTTCCTTCAGTTGCTCCATAGTTTCTTGTAACTTGACGATAGATGCTTCTAGGCTGGTCCAGTAGTCAATTTTAGGAAATTCAGGGAGGAATTCCTGCGCCCTCCTCTTGATAGAGTTGTCTTGCATTTGTCCTTCCATTGACTTCTTGGTGATTGGATGTTCAATGGGTATGAATTCATCTACTCCCATCTTTACCCCAGCCTCTTTACAGAGCAAGGAGATCAAGCTTGGGTAAGCCAATTTGGCTTCAGTGGAATTCTTATTTGCAATTGTGTAGATCTCACAAGCAATCACATGATGAACCTCCACTTCTTTTCCAAGCATAATGCAATGAATCATCACTGCTCTCTTGATAGTGACCTCAGAACGGTTGCTAGTGGGCAGTATGGAATGCCCAATGAAGTCTAGCCAACCTCTTGCAATTGGTTTGAGGTCTCCCCTCTTGAGTTGGTTTGGGACACCCTTTGAATTGGTTATCCACTTAGTTTCAGGGAGGCATATGTCCTCTAGAATTTGATCCAACCCTTTATCTGCTCTCACCATTCTCCTATTAAAGGATTCAGGATCATCCTGCAGTTGAAGCAATTTGAAGATTTCTCTTATTTTGTCCAGATGGAAGTACATAACTTTCCCTCTGACCATGGTTCTGTAGGTATGGTAAGCAGTTCCAGTCATTCTCTGCTTATCTGTTAGCCACAGATTTGAGTAGAATTCCTGAACCATATTCCTTCCAACCTTTATCTCAGGATTGGTTAGAACTTCCCATCCTCTATTTCGAATTTGCTCTTGGATCCCCGGATATTCATCTTCTTTCAGATCAAATTTAACTTCCAGGATCACTGACCTCAGACCCATTATCTTGTGATAATGGTCTTCATGTTCTTTGGTTAAGAACTTCTCTTGATTCCAAAGATTCTTTGGATTATTCTCTTTCTTTCCTCTTAAATTGGTTTGTTTTCCCTTAGGAGCCATGATCTTGATGAATCTTGGCTTAGTGATCACGGAAAAGCACACCAAACTTAGAGGTTTGCTTGTCCTCAAGCAAAAGAAAGGAAAGAAGAGAGAGAGAGGAGGAGCAAATTCGAATGGTGTGGGGCAATGAGGGGGCTGAACGTGTATTTATAAAGTGGGGGGGAAGAGATTTCGAAAAAAAAGAAAAATTTGAAAGGAGATTTGAGAAGATATGGAGAGAATTTGAGAGAAGGGTGAGTTTTTGAATAAGATTTGGGATTGATTTGAGAGATTTGAAGAATGATTTTAGATTTTTGAAGATTTGAAAGTGAATGATGAAAGGTTGAGATGTATTTATGTAGAAAAGTATGGGTAAGAAAAGGGAAATTTGAAAAAAATTTGATTGGAAATAAAAATCTTGGTCCCCCCCACCTTTCTGGCGTTAAACGCCCAGAATGGCATCCATTCTGGCGTTTAACGCCCATTTGTTGCCCATTGTGGGCGTTTAACGCCCAGCCAGGTGCCCTGGCTGGCGTTAAACGCCAGAATTCCCTTTATCACTGGGCATTTTTCTAAACGCCCAGGATGCTGCACACCTGGCGTTAAACGCCCAGAATGGTTCCCATTCTGGCGTTTAACGCCCAAAATGGCACCCTTACTGGCGTTAAACGCCCAGAATGGTGCCCATTCTGGCGTTTAACGCCCAAAATGCCCCTTACTGGCGTTTTTTCGCCAGTAAGCTCTTTTTCTCTGCTTTTTGCACTGAATCCTTCTGTAACTCTGTGAATTCCTTCATTTTTGATACTTGCCTTTGTAAAAAAAAACATATAACCTGCTAATGACTGGGTTGCCTCCCAGCAAGCGCTTCTTTACTGTCCTTAGCTGGACCTTTTACTGAGGATCATTCCAGCCTCAGTTTTGAGCATTCCTGCTTAAAATTGCTTTCAAGATAATGCTTGATTCTCTGTCCATTAACAATGAACTTTTTGTCAGAATCAATATCCTGAAGCTCAACATATCCATATGGTGACACTCCTGTAATCACATACGGACCCCTCCACCAAGATTTGAGTTTTCCTGGAAACAATCTGAGCCTAGAGTTGAAGAGCAGAACTTTTTGTCTTGGCTCAAAGACTCTGGATGACAACTTCTTGTCATGCCACTTCTTTGCCTTTTCCTTATAAATTTTTGCATTTTCAAAGGCATTGAGTCTGAACTCCTCTAGCTCATTTAGCTGGAGCAATCTTTTTTCACCAGCTAACTGAGCATCCATGTTTAGGAATCTGGTTGCCCAGTAGGCTTTATGTTCCAGTTCTATGGGCAGATGACAGGCCTTCCCATACACCAGTTGGAATGGAGAGGTTCCTATAGGAGTCTTGAATGCTGTTCTGTATGCCCACAGAGCATCATCCAAACTCTTTGCCCAATCCTTTCTTCGGGCTATCACAGTCCGTTCTAGGATTCTTTTTAGCTCTCTGTTAGAGACTTCAGCTTGCCCATTTGTCTGTGGATGATACGGAGTTGCCACTTTGTGGCTAATTCCATATCTGACCATAGCAGAGTATAGCTGTCTATTGCAGAAATGAGTGCCCCCGTCACTGATTAGTACTCTGGGAACACCAAACCTGCTGAAGATGTGTTTCTGGAGGAATTTCAGCACGGTCTTGGTATCATTAGTGGGTGTAGCAATTGCTTCTACCCACTTAGATACATAGTCCACTGCTACCAGAATGTAAGTGTTTGAGTATGATGGTGGGAATGGACCCATGAAGTCAATTCCCCATACATCAAACAATTCTATCTCTAATATCCCTTGTTGAGGCATGGCATATCCGTGAGGCAAGTTACCAGCTCTTTGGCAACTGTCACAGTTACGCACAAACTCTCGGGCATCTTTGTAGAGAGTAGGCCAGTAGAAGCCACATTGGAGGACTTTAGTAGCTGTTCGCTCACTTCCAAAATGTCCTCCATACTGTGATCCATGGCAGTGCCATAGGATCCTTTGTGCTTCTTCTCTGGGTACACATCTGCGGATCATTCCATCTGCACATCTCTTAAAGAGATATGGTTCATCCCAGAGGTAGTACTTGGCATCTGAAATTAATTTCTTTCTTTGCAATCTGCTGTACTCCTGGGGTATGAACCTCACAGCTTTATAGTTTGCAATATCTGCAAACCATGGAGCTTCCTGAATGGCAAAGAGTTGCTCATCTGGGAAAGTCTCAGAGATCTCAATAGAAGGGAGGGACGCCCCAGCTACTGGTTCTATTCGGGACAGATGATCAGCTACTTGGTTCTTTGTCCCTTTTCTGTCTCTTATTTCTATATCAAACTCTTGCAGAAGCAACACCCATCTTATAAGCCTGGGTTTTGAATCCTGCTTTGTGAGTAAGTATTTAAGAGCAGCATGGTCAGTGTACACAACCACTTTGGATCCCACTAGATAGGATCTAAACTTGTCAATGGCATAGACTACTGCAAGTAACTCTTTTTCTGTGGTTGTGTAACTCTTCTGTGTGTCATTTAGAACACGGCTGGCATAATAAATGACGTGCAGAAGCTTGTTATGCCTCTGTCCCAACACTGCACCAATGGCATGGTCACTGGCAACACACATTAGTTCAAATGGCAATGTCCAATCTGGTGCAGAGATGACTGGTGCTGTGACCAGCTTAGCTTTCAGGGTCTCAAATGCCTGCAGACACTGTGTGTCAAACACAAATGGTGTGTCAGCAGTTAGCAGGTTACTCAAAGGTTTTACAATTTTTGAAAAATCCTTTATGAATCTTCTGTAGAATCCTTCATGCCCCAGAAAGCTTCTGATTGCCTTAACATTGGCAGGTGGTGGTAATTTTTCAATTACCTCTACCTTTGCCTTATCCACCTCTATTCCCCTGCTTGAAATTTTGTGCCCAAGGACAATTCCCTCAGTCACCATAAAGTGACATTTCTCCCAGTTTAAAACCAGGTTAGTCTCTTGGCACCTTTTCAGGACAAGTGCTAGGTGATTAAGACAGGAGCTGAATGAGTCTCCATATACTGAGAAGTCGTCCATGAAGACTTCCAGGAATTTCTCCACCATATCAGAGAAGATGGATAACATGCATCTCTGAAAGGTTGCAGGAGCATTACATAGACCAAAAGGCATCCTCCTGTAGGCAAACACGCCAGAAGGGCAAGTAAATGCTGTTTTCTCTTGGTCCTGAGGATCTACTGCAATTTGGTTGTAGCCTGAATAGCCATCCAAAAAGCAGTAATAATCATGACTAGCTAGTCTTTCTAGCATTTGGTCTATGAATGGTAAAGGAAAATGATCCTTTCTGGTGGCTGTATTGAGCCTTCTATAGTCAATACACATACGCCACCCTGTGACTGTTCTTATAGGAACCAGTTCATTTTTTTCATTATGAACCACTGTCATGCCTCCCTTTTTGGGGACAACTTGGACAGGGCTCACCCAGGGGCTATCAGAAATAGGATAAATAATCCCAGCCTCAAGTAATTTAGTGACCTCTTTCTGCACCACCTCCTTCATGGCTGGATTTAGCCTCCTTTGTGGTTGGACCACTGGTTTGGCATTATCCTCCAACAGGATCTTGTGCATGCATCTAGCTGGGCTAATGCCCTTAAGATCACTTATGGACCACCCAAGAGCTGTCTTGTGTGTCTTTAGCACTTGAATCAGTGCTCCCTCTTCCTGTGGATTTAAAGCAGAGCTTATAATCACTGGAAAAGTGTCACCCTCTCCCAGAAATGCATACTTCAGGGATGGTGGTAGTGGTTTGAGTTCAGGTTTGGGAGGCTTATCCTCCTCCTGAGGAATTTTCGAAAATTCCTTTGTTTCCTCTGGTTCTTCTTGATCAGGTTGAGCATCTTTGAAGATGTCCTCAAGCTCTGATTCTAGGCTTTCAGTCATATTGATCTCTTCTACCAGAGAGTCAATAATGTCAGTGCCCATGCAGTCATTTGGTGTGTCTGGATGCTACATAGCTTTTACAGCATTCAACTTGAACTCATCCTCATTGACTCTCAGGGTTACTTCCCCTTTTTGTACCTCAATAAGGGTTCGTCCAGTTGCTAGGAAAGGTCTTCCTAGAATGAGAGTTGCACTCTTGTGCTCCTCCATTTCCAGCACCACAAAGTCAGTTGGAAAGGCGAATGGCCCAACCTTGACAATCATGTCCTCTATTATGCCTGATGGATATTTAATGGAGCCATCAGCAAGTTGGAGGCATATCCAGGTTGGTTTGACTTCTTCAGTCAACCCAAGCTTTCTGATAGTGGATGCAGGTATTAGATTGATACTTGCTCCAAGGTCACACAGGGCTGTCTTGGTGCAAGCACCTTCTAATGTGCATGGTATCATAAAGCTTCCTGGATCCTGAAGCTTTTCTGGTAAGCTTTTCAGAATGACTGCACTGCATTCTTCAGTGAGAAATACTTTTTCAGTTTCTCTCCAATCCTTCTTATGACTTAAGATTTCTTTCATGAACTTAGCATAGGAAGGTATTTGCTCAAGTGCCTCTGCAAACGGAATCTTTATTTCAAGAGTCCTTAGATAGTCTACAAAGCGGGCAAATTGCTTATCCTGCTCCGCTTGGCGGAGTTTTTAAGGATAAGGCATCTTGGCTTTATAGTCTTCAACCTTAGATGCTGCAGGTTTATTCCTTACAGAAGTGGTTGAAGAAGCCTTGTTAGAGGGATTACTGTCAGCACTCTCAGGTGTCTGATCTTCCCTTGGCGTCTGAACGCTAGGATTGGGTGGAAAATGGGCGTTTAACGCCAGCTTTTCCCCCTTTTCTGGCGTTTGAACGCCAGAACTGGGCAGGGAATGGGCGTTTAACGCCAGCTTTCCCCCTTGGCGTTTGAACGCCAAAAGGGTTCCTCTCTAGGCTCTTACTGTCCTCAGAGGGATTTTGAACAGGGGTTTGGTTATCCTCTGTCAATTGTTCCTTATTTGGCTTTTTGCTCTTTTGAGAAGTGTTATTCAGTGTCTTCCCACTCCTCAGTTGAACTGCTTGACATTCCTCTGTTATCTGTTTAGATATTTGCTGTTTTGCTTGATTCAACAGCAGTTCTATGTTCTTGTTAGCAACTTTAGTTTCATGTAGCATCTCTTTAAATTCTGCTAACTGTTCTGTCATCAGGAGCAATTATTGATTAAGCTCAATCATCTGTTCTTGAGGATTAGGATTGGTGACTACTGTCATGAATTCCTCTTTTGGAGAGAACTCATTGCTAGAGTACAAATAGTGGTTTCTAGCAACAGTGTCTATAAGCTCTTGAGCCTCTTCAATTGTCTTCCTCATGTGTATAGATCCACCAGCTGAGTGGTCTAAAGACATCTGAGCTTTTTCTGTAAGCCCATAGTAGAAGATGTCTAACTGTACCCACACTGAAAACATTTCAGAGGGGCATTTTCTTAGCATACCTCTATACCTCTCCCAGGCATTAAAAAGGGATTCATTATCCTCTTGTTTAAAGCCTTGAATGTCCAGCCTTAGCTGTGTCATCCTTTTTGGAGGGTAAAAGTAATTCAGGAATTTGTCTGATAACTGTTTCCATGTCTTTATGCTTGCTGTAGGTTGGTTATTTAACCACCTCTTAGCTTGATCTTTTACAGCAAATGGAAACAGTAATAGTCTGTAGACATCCTAATTCTCCTCTTTATCATGTACTGTGTCAGCAATTTGTAAGAACTGTGCCAGAAACTGAGTAGGCTCTTCCTGTGAAAGACTGGAATACTGGCAGTTTTGCTGCACTATGATAATGAGTTGAGGATTTTGCTCAAAGCTGCTTGCTTTGATGGGAGGTGTACAGATGCTACTCCCATATGCAGTGGTGCACGAAATTGCAATCACACTTTTGCAACCCCGCACAACTAACCAGGAAGTGCACTGGGTCGTCCAAGTAATACCTTACGTGAGTAAGGGTCGATCCCACGGAGATTGTCAGCTTGAAGCAAGCTATGGTTATCTTGTAAATCTTAGTCAGGATATCAGAAATTATCAGGATTGATTGTGAAAAGCAAAAGAACATGAAATAAATACTTGTTTTGCAGTAATGGAGAATAGGTTGAGGTTTGGAGATGCTCCATCTTCTGAATCTCTGCTTTCCTACTGTCTTCTTCTTCAACCACGCAAGGCTCCTTCCATGGCAAGCTGTATGCAAGGGTTTCACCGTTGTCAGTGGCTACCTCCCATCCTCTCAGTGGAAATGTTCAACGCACCCTGTCATGGCACGGCTATCCATCTGTCGGTTCTCAATCAGGCTGGAATAGAATCTAGTGATTCTTTTGCGTCTGTCACTAACGCCCTGCCTTCAGGAGTTTGAAGCTCGTCACAGTCATTCAATCATTGAATCCTACTCAGAATACCACAGACAAGGTTTAGACCTTCCGGATTCTCTTGAATGCCGCCATCAGTTCTAGCTTATACCACGAAGATTCCGGTTCAAGAATCCAAGAGATATCTACTTAATCTAAGGTAGAACGGAGGTGGTTGTCAGGCACACGTTCATAGTTGAGAATGATGATGAGTGTCACGGATCATCACATTCATCCGGGTTAAGAACAAGTAGTATCTTGGAACGGAAGCAAGCATAATTGAATGAAAAACAGTAGTAATTGCATTAATCCATCAAGACACAGCAGAGCTCCTCACCCCCAACCATGGGGTTTAGAGACTCATGCTGTGGAAAGTACACAAAGAAACGTGTAAAGTGTCATGATGTATAGATACAATGTCAAAAGATCCTATTAATAGTAAACTAGTAACCTAGGGTATACAGAAATGAATAAATGACGTAAAAATCCACTTCTGGGTCCACTTGGTGTGTGCTTGGGCTGAGCAATGAAGCATTTTCATGTAGAGACCTTTTCTGGAGTTAAACGCCAGCTTTTATGCTAGTTTGGGCGTTTAACTCCAAGTTTTATGCCAGTTCCAGCGTTAAACGCTGGAATTTCTGAGGCTGATTTGCCACGCCGGTTTGGGTCATCAAATCTTGGGCAAAGTATGGACTATCATATATTGCTGGAAAGCCCAGGATGTCTACTTTCCAACGCCGTTGAGAGCGCGCCATATGGGTTTCTGTAGCTCCAGGAGATCTACTTCGAGTGCAGGGAGGTCAGAATCCAACAGCATCTGCAGTCCTTTTTGGTCTCTGAATCAGATTTTTGCTCAGGACCCTCAATTTCAACCAGAAAATACCTGAAATCACAGAAAAACACACAAACACATAGTAAAGTCCAGAAAAGTGAATTTTAGCTAAAAACTAATAAAAATATACTAAAAACTAACTAAATCATACCAAAAACATACTAAAAACAATGCCAAAAAGCGTACAAATTATCCGCTCATCACAACACCAAACTTAAATTGTTGCTTGTCCCCAAGCAACTGAAAATCAAATAGGATAAAAAAGAAGAGAATATACTATAGACTCCAAAATATCAAAGAAACTTAGCTCCAATTAGATGAGCGGGACTAGTAGCTTTTTGCTTCCGAACAGTTTTGGCATCTCACTCTATCCTTTGAAGTTCAGAATGATTGGCATCTATAAGAACTCAGAACTCAGATAATGTTATTGATTCTCCTAGTTAAGTATAATGATTCTTGAACATAGCCAGTGTATGAGTCTTGGCTGTGGCCCAAAGCACTCTGTCTTCCAGTATTACCACCGGATACATACATGCCACAGACACATAATTGGGTGAACCTTTTCAGATTATGACCCAGCTTTGCTAGAGTCCCCAATTAGAGGTGTCCAAGGTTCTTAAGCACACTCTTTTTGCCTTGGATCACAACTTTATTCCTTTCTTTCTTCTCTCTTTTTTTTCGAAATTTTTTTTTTGCTTTTTCTTGCTTCAAGAATCAATTTCATGATTTTTTCCAGATCCTCAATAACAGTTCTCTTTTTCTTTCATTCTTTCAAGAGCCAACAATTTTAACATTCTCAAAACAACAGGTTCAAAAGACATATGCATTGTTCAAGCATTCATTCGGAAAAACAAAAATCATTGTCACCACATCAGACTAATTCAACTAGTTTCAAGGATAAAATTTGAAATCCTGTACTTCTTGTTCTTTTGTGATTAAAGCATTTTTCATTTAAGAGAGGTGATGGATTCATAGGATATTCATAGCTTTAAGACATGAATTTTAAATTTTATTAATTATGAATTAAAACAAGACTCAAAAATAGATATAAAATGAGACTAGAAAATAAAAATAGAAAACAAAAATTTAAACTAGGCTCCTAATGATAGAGGTTTTCACAGAGTTAGGACTCAACAACCTTGATTTTGAGAAGTAGATGCTCCCTCAGCTTGAGAGGAGAGCTTTTGGCGTTTCAACTCTTGGAGTTCACGCCCCTGCTTCTCTTGTTCCTTCAGCAATTTGCAGAGCATGCAGTTCTGATTCTGCTGTTCTTCCTTAAGTTGCTCCATAGTCTCTTGCAACTTGTTGATAGATGCTTCTAGGCTGGCCCAGTAGCCAATTTCAGGGAATTCAGGGAGGAACTCCTGCGCCCTCCTTTTGATAGAGTTGTCTTGCATTTGTCCTTCCATTGACTTCTTGGTGATTGGATGTTCAATGGATATGAATTCATCTACTCCCATCTTTACCCCAGCCTCTTTACAGAGCAAGGAGATCAAGCTTGGGTAAGCCAGTTTGGCTTCAGTGGAATTTTTATTTGCAATTGTGTAGATCTCACAAGCAATCACATGATGAACCTCCACTTCTTTTCCATGCATAATGCAATGAATCATCACTGCTCTCTTGATAGTGACCTCAGAACGGTTGCTAGTGGGTAGTATGGAACGCCCAATAAAGTCTAGCCAACCTCTTGCAATTGGTTTGAGGTCTCCCCTCTTGAGTTGGTTTGGGACACCCTTTGAATTGGTTATCCACTTAGTTCCAGGGAGGCATATGTCCTCTAAAACTTAATCCAACCCTTTATCTGCTCTCACCATTCTCCTATTAAAGGATTCAGGATCATCTTGCAGTTGAGGTAATTTGAAGATTTCTCTTATTTTGTCCAGATGGAAGTACATAACTTTCCCTCTGACCATGGTTCTGTAGGTATGGTAAGCAGTTCCAGTCATTCTCTGCTTATCTGTTAGCCACAGATTTGAGTAGAATTCCTGAACCATGTTCCTTCCAACCTTTATTTCAGGATTGGTTAGAGCTTCCCATCCTCTGTTTCGAATTTGCTCTTGGATCCCCGGATACTCATCTTCTTTCAGATCAAATTTTACTTCCGGGATCAGTGACCTCAGACCCATTATTTTGTGATAATGGTCTTCATGTTCTTTGGTTAAGAACTTCTCTTGATTCCAAAGATTCTTTGGATTATTCTCTTTCTTTCCTCTTAAATTGGTTTGTTTTCCCTTAGGAGCCATGATCTTGATGAATCTTGGCTTAGTGATCACGGAAAAGCACACCAAACTTAGAGGTTTGCTTGTCCTCAAGCAAAAGAAAGGAAAGAAGAGAGAGAGGAAGAGTGAATTCGAATGGTGTGGTGGAATGAGGGGTGCCAAACGTGTATTTATAAGGTGGGGAGGGGAGATTTCGAAAAAAAGAAAAATTTGAAAGGAGATTTGAGAAGATATGGAAAGAATTTGAGAGAAGGGTGAGTTTTTGAACAAAATTTGGGAATGATTTGAGAGATTTGAAGAATGATTTTAAATTTTTGAAAATTTGAAAGTGAATGATGAGAGATTGAAATGTGTTTTTGTGGAAAAATATGGGTAAGAAAAGGAAAGTTTGAAAAAATTTGATTTGAAAACAAAATTGTGGTCCCCCCACCTTTCTGGCGTTAAACGCCCAGAATGGCACCCATTCTGGCGTTTAACGCCCATTTGATGCCCCTTTTGGGCGTTTAACGCCCAGCCAGGTGCCCTGGCTGGCGTTAAACGCCAGAATTCCTTTATCACTGGGCGTTTTTCTAAACGCCCAGGATGCTGCACACCTGGCGTTAAACGCCCAGAATGGTGCCCATTCTGGCGTTTAACACCCAAAATGGCACCATTCCTGGCGTTAAATGCCCAGAATGGTACCCATTCTGGCGTTTAACGCCCAAAATGCCCCTTACTGGCGTTTTTTCGCCAATAAGCTCTTTTTCTCTGCTTTTTGAGCTGAATCCTTCTGTAACTCTATGAATTCCTTCATTTTTGATACTTGCCTCTGTAAGAACAAATCATATAACCTCCTAATGACTGGGTTGCCTCCCAGCAAGCGCTTCTTTACTGTCTTTAGCTGGACCTTTACTGAGAATCACTCAAGTCTCAGTTTTGAGCATTCCTGCTCAAAATTGCCTTCAAGATAATGCTTGATTCTCTGTCCATTAACAATGAACTTTTTGTCAGAATCAATATCCTGAAGCTCAACATATCCATATGGTGACACTCCTGTAATCACATACAGACCCCTCCACCGGGATTTGAGTTTCCCTGGAAACAGTCTGAGCCTAGAGTTGAAGAGCAGAACTTTTTGTCCTGGCTCAAAGACTCTGGTTGACAACTTCTTGTCATGCCATTTCTTTGCCTTTTCCTTATAAATTTTTGCATTTTCAAAGGCATTGAGTCTGAATTCCTCTAGCTCATTTAGCTGGAGTAATCTTTTTTCACCAGCTAACTGAGCATCCATGTTTAAGAATCTGGTTGCCCAGTAGGCTTTATGTTCCAGTTCCACGGGCAGATGACAGGCCTTCCCATACACCAGTTGGTATGGAGAGGTTCCTATAGGAGTCTTGAATGCTGTTCTGTATGCCCACAGAGCATCATCCAAGCTCTTTGCCCAATCCTTTCTTCGGGCTATCACAGTCCGTTCCAGGATTCTTTTTAGCTCTCTGTTAGAGACCTCAACTTGCCCATTTATCTGTGGATGATACGGAGTTGCCACTTTGTGGCTAATTCCATATCTTACCATAGCAGAGCATAGCTGTTTATTGCAGAAATGAGTGCCCCGTCACTGATTAGTACTCTGGGAACACCAAACCTGCTGAAGATGTGTTTCTGGAGGAATTTTAGCACGGTCTTGGTATCATTAGTGGGTGTAGCAATTGCTTCTACCCACTTAGATACATAGTCCACTGCCACCAGAATGTAAGTGTTTGAGTATGATGGTGGGAATGGCCCCATGAAGTCAATTCCCCATACATCAAACAATTCTACCTTTAATATCCCTTGTTGAGGCATGGCATACCCGTGAGGCAAGTTACCAGCTCTTTGGCAACTGTCACAGTTACGCACAAACTCTCAGGAATCTTTATAGAGAGTAGGCCAGTAGAAGCCACATTGGAGGACTTTAGTGGCTGTTCGCTCACTTCCAAAATGTCCTCCATACTGTGATCCATGGCAGTGCCATAGGATCCTTTGTGCTTCTTCTCTGGGTACACATCTGCGGATCATTCCGTCTGCACATCTCTTAAAGAGATATGGTTCATCCCAGAGGTAGTACTTGGCATCTGAAATTAATTTCTTTCTTTGCACTCTGCTGTACTCCTGGGGTATGAACCTCACAGCTTTATAGTTTGCAATATCTGCAAACCATGGAGCTTCCTGAATGGCAAAGAGTTGCTCATCTGGGAAGGTCTCAGAGATCTCAGTAGAAGGGAGGGACGCCCCAGCTACTGGTTCTATTCGGGACAGATGATCAGCTACTTGGTTCTCTGTCCCTTTTCTGTCTCTTATTTCTATATCAAACTCTTGCAGAAGCAACACCAATCTTATAAGTCTGGGTTTTAAATCCTGCTTTGTGAGTAAGTATTTAAGAGCAGCATGGTCAGTGTACACAACCACTTTGGATCCCACTAGATAGGATCTAAACTTGTCAATGGCATAGACCACTGCAAGTAACTCTTTTTCTGTGGTTGTGTAATTCTTCTGTGCGTCATTTAGAACACGGCTGCATAATAAATGACGTGCAGAAGCTTGTTATGCCTCTGTCCCAACACTGCACCAATGGCATGGTCACTGGCATCACACATTAGTTCAAATGGAAATGTCCAATCTGGTGCAGAGATGACTGGTGCTGTGACCAGCTTAGCTTTCAGGGTCTCAAAGGCCTGTAGACACTGTGTGTCAAACACAAATGGTGTGTCAGCAGCTAGCAGATTACTCAGAGGTTTTGCAATTTTCAAAAAATCCTTTATGAACCTTCTGTAGAATCCTGCATGCCCCAGAAAGCTTCTGATTGCCCTAACATTGGCAGGTGGTGGTAATTTTTCAATTACCTCTACCTTTGCCTTATCCACCTCTATTTCCCTGCTTGAAATTTTGTGCCCAAGGACAATTCCTTCAGTCACCATAAAGTGACATTTCTCCCAGTTTAAAACCAGGTTAGTCTCTTGGCATCTTTTCAGGACAAGTGCTAGGTGATTAAGACAGGAGCTGAATGAGTCTCCATATACTGAGAAGTCATCCATGAAGACTTCCAGAAATTTCTCTACCATATCTGAGAAGATAGAGAGCATGCACCTCTGAAAGGTTGCAGGTGCATTGCACAGACCAAAAGGCATCCTCCTGTAGGCAAACACGCCAGAAGGGCAAGTAAATGCCGTTTTCTCTTGGTCCTGAGGATCTACTACAATTTGGTTGTAGCCTGAATAGCCATCCAAAAAGCAGTAATAATCATGACTAGCTAGTCTTTCTAGCATTTGGTCTATGAATGGTAAAGGAAAATGATCCTTTCTGGTGGCTGTATTGAGCCTTCTATAGTCAATACACATACGCCACCCTGTGACTGTTCTTGTAGGAACCAGTTCATTTTTTTCATTATGAACCACTGTCATGCCTCCCTTTTTGGGAACAACTTGGACAGGGCTCACCCAGGGGCTATCAGAAATAGGATAAATAATTCCAGCCTCTAGTAATTTAGTGACCTCTTTCTGCACCACCTCCTTCATGGCTGGATTTAGCCTCCTTTGTGGTTGGACCACTGGTTTGGCATTATCCTCCAACAGGATCTTGTGCATGCATCTAGCTGGGCTAATGCCCTTAAGATCACTTATGGACCACCCAAGAGCTGTCTTGTGTGTCCTTAGCACTTGAATCAGTGCTTCTTCTTCCTGTGGATTTAAAGCAGAGCTTATAATCACTGGAAAAGTGTCACCCCCTCCCAGAAATGCATACTTCAGGGACGGTGGTAGTGGTTTGAGTTCAGGTTTGGGAGGCTTATCCTCCTCCTGAGGAATTTTCGAAAATTCCTTTATTTCCACTGATTCTTCTTGATCAGGTTGAGCATCCTTGAAGATGTCCTCAAGCTCTGATTCTAGGCTTTCAGTCATATTGATCTCTTCTACCAGAGAGTCAATAATGTCAGCGCCCATGCAGTCATTTGGTGTGTCTGGATGCTGCATAGCTTTTACAGCATTCAACTTGAACTCATCCTCATTGACTCTCAGGGTTACTTCCCCTCTCTGTACATCAATGAGAGTTCGTCCAGTTGCTAGGAAAGGTCTTCCTAGAATGAGAGTTGCACTTTTGTGCTCCTCCATTTCCAGCACCACAAAGTCAGCTGGAAAGGCGAATGGCCCAACCTTGACAATCATATCCTCTATTATGCCTGATGGATATTTAATGGAGCCATCAGCAAGTAGGAGGCATATCCGGGTTGGTTTGACTTCTCCAGTCAACCCAAGCTTTCTGATAGTAGATGCAGGTATTAGATTGATGCTTGCTCCAAGATCACACAGGGCTGTCTTGGTGCAAGCACCTTCTAATGTGCATGGTATCATAAAGCTTCCTGGATCTTGAAGCTTTTCTGGTAAGCTTTTTAGAATGACTGCACTGCATTCTTCAGTGAGAAACACTTTTTCAATTTCTCTCC
Organism: Arachis hypogaea; assembly: GCF_003086295.3. Lineage (NCBI taxonomy): Eukaryota > Viridiplantae > Streptophyta > Magnoliopsida > Fabales > Fabaceae > Arachis > Arachis hypogaea. The sequence continues at coordinate 54,125,096 of NC_092037.1, forward strand.
AATCCTTCTTATGACTTAAGATTTCTTTCATGAACTTAGCATAAGAAGGTATTTGCTCAAGTGCCTCTGCAAACGGAATCTTTATTTCAAGAGTCCTGAGATAGTCTGCAAAGCGGGCAAATTGCTTATCCTGTTGCGCTTGGCGGAGTTTTTAAGGATAAGGCATCTTGGCTTTATATTCTTCAACCTTAGATGCTGCAGGTTTATTCCTTACAGAAGTGGTTGAAGAAGCCTTGTTAGAGGGATTACTGTCAGCACTCTCAGGTGTCTGATCCTCCCTTGGCGTTTGAACGCCAGGATTGGGTGGAAAATGGGCGTTTAACGCCAACTTTTCCCCCTTTTCTGGCGTTTGAATGCCAGAACTGGGCAAGGAATGGGCGTTTAACGCCAGCTTTCCTTCCCTTTCTGGCGTTTGAACGCCAATAACATTCCTCTCTGGGCTCTTACTGTCCTCAGAGGGATTTTGAATAGTGGGTTGGTTATCCTCTGTCAATTGTTCCTTATTTGACCTTTTGCTCTTTTGAGCAGTGTTATTCAGTGTCTTCCCACTCCTCAGTTGAACTGCTTGACATTCCTCTGTTATCTGTTTAGATATCTGCTGTTTTGCTTGATTCAACTGCAGTTCTATGCTCTTGTTAGCAACTTTAGTTTCATGGAGCATCTCTTTAAATTCTGCTAATTGTTCTGTCATCAGGAGCAATTGTTGATTAAGCTTAATCATCTGTTCTTGAGGATTAGGATCAGTGGCTAATGCCACGACTTCCTCTTTTGGAGGGAACGCATTGCTAGAGTACAAATGTTGGTTTCTAGCAACAGTGTCTATAAGCTCTTGAGCTTCTTCAATTGTCTTCCTCATGTGTATAGATCCACCAGCTGAGTGGTCTAAAGACATCTGAGCTTTTTCTGTAAGCCCATAGTAGAAGATGTCTAACTGTACCCACTCTGAAAACATTTCAGAGGGGCATTTTCTTAGCATACCTCTATACCTCTCCCAGGCATTATAAAGGGATTCATTATCCTCTTGTTTAAAGCCTTGGATGTCCAGCCTTAGCTGTGTCATCCTCTTTGGAGGGTAAAAGTGATTCAGGAATTTGTCTGATAACTGTTTCCATGTCTTTATGCTTGCTGTAGGTTGGTTATTTAACCACCTTTTAGCTTGATCTTTTACAGCAAATGGAAACAGTAATAGTCTGTAAACATCCTGATCTACCTCTTTATCATGTACTGTGTCAGCAATTTGTAAGAATTGTGCCAGAAGCTCAGTAGGCTCTTCCTGTGGAAGACCGAAATACTGGCAATTTTGCTGCACTATGATAATGAGTTGAGGATTTAGCTCAAAGCTGCTTGCTTTGATGGGAGGTGTACAGATGCTACTCCCATATGCAGCTGTAATGGGGTTAGCATATGACCCCAGAGTCCTTCTGGACTGATCAATCCCACTTAGGTCCATAATGGATAAAGGGAAATGATATGAATTGCAAATAGATAAATTTTGTTTTTTTTTTTTTGAATTAAACGAAAAAATAAAATAAACAAAAGGAAATTAAGATAAAAATTCAAAAATCAAAAAGAAAATAAGATCAAAGCAAATTGAGAACTGAATCAATTAGTTAATTAAAAAGATTTTGAAAAGAGCTATTAAAAAGATATGATTGAAAAATTTTTTTGAAAAAGATTTGATTTTTGAAAAGAGGAAAGAGAAAAACACAAAAAGACATCAAACTTAAAATTTTTAGAAAATCAAACACTAATTTTCGAAAATCTTTAAGGGAAAAACACAAAGAGGACACCAAACTTAGAATTTTTATGAATCTAAAAGGGACTAAGGACATGCAAAATCGAAAAACTAAAAGAAAAGTAAAAGCATGCAATTAACACCAAACTTAAAATATGAAACTAGACTCAACTAAAAGACTCTAAACCAACAAAAATAAACATTCCTAATCTAAGCAACAAGATAAGCCGTCAGTTGTCCAAACTCGAACAATCCCTGGCAACGGTGCCAAAAACTTGGTGCACGAAATTACAATCACACTTTTGCAACCCCGCACAACTAACCAGCAAGTGCACTGGGTCGTCCAAGTAATACCTTACGTGAGTAAGGGTCGATCCCACGGAGATTGTCGGCTTGAAGCAAGCTATGGTTATCTTGTAAATCTTAGTCAGGATATCAGAAATTATCAGGATTGATTGTGAAAAGCAAAAGAACATGAAATAAATACTTGTTTTGCAGTAATGGAGAATAGGTTGAGGTTTGGAGATGCTCCATCTTCTGAATCTCTGCTTTCCTACTGTCTTCTTCTTCAAGCACGCAAGGCTCCTTCCATGGCAAGCTGTATGCAAGGGTTTCACCGTTGTCAGTGGCTACCTCCCATCCTCTCAGTAGAAATGTTCAACGCACCCTGTCACGGCACGGCTATCCATCTGTCGGTTCTCAATCAGGCCGGAATAGAATCCAGTGATTCTTTTGCGTCTGTCACTAACGCCCCGCCTTCAGGAGTTTGAAGCTTGTCACAGTCATTCAATCATTGAATCCTACTCAGAATACCACAGACAAGGTTTAGACCTTCCAGATTCTCTTGAATGCCGCCATCAGTTCTAGCTTATACCACGAAGATTCCGGTTCAAGAATCCAAGAGATATCTACTTAATCTAAGGTAGAACGGAGGTGGTTGTCAGGCACACGTTCATAGTTGAGAATGATGATGAGTGTCACGGATCATCACATTCATCCGGGTTAAGAACAAGTAGTATCTTGGAACGGAAGCAAGCATAATTGAATGAAAAACAGTAGTAATTGCATTAATCCATCAAGACACAGCAGAGCTCCTCACCCCCAACCATGGGGTTTAGAGACTCATGCTGTGGAAAGTACACAAAGAAACGTGTAAAGTGTCATGATATACAGATACAATGTCAAAAGATCCTATTAATAGTAAACTAGTAACCTAGGGTATATAGAAATGAGTAAATGACGTAAAAATCCACTTCTGGGTCCACTTGGTGTGTGCTTGGGCTGAGCAATGAAGCATTTTCGTGTAGAGACCTTTTCTGGAGTTAAACGCCAGCTTTTATGCCAGTTTGGGCGTTTAACTTCAAGTTTTATGCCAGTTCCAGCGTTAAACGCTGGAATTTCTGAGGCTGATTTGCCACGCCGGTTTGGGCCATCAAATCTTAGGCAAAGTATGGACTATCATATATTGCTGGAAAGCCCAGGATGTCTACTTTCCAACGGCGTTGAGAGCGCGCCAATTGGGTATCTGTAGCTCCAGAAAATCCACTTCGAGTGCAGGGAGATCAGAATCCAACAGCATCTGCAGTCTTTTTTGGTCTCTGAATCAGATTTTTGCTCAGGACCCTCAATTTCAGCCAGAAAATACCTGAAATCACAGAAAAACACACAAACACATAGTAAAGTCCAGAAAAGTGAATTTTAGCTAAAAACTAATAAAAATATACTAAAAACTAACTAAATCATACCAAAAACATACTAAAAACAATGCCAAAAAGCGTACAAATTATCCGCTCATCATGCAGCTGTAATGGGGTTAGCATAAGACCCCAGAGTCCTTCTGGACTGTTCAATTCCACTTAGGTCCATGATGGATAAAGGGAAATGATATGGATTGCAAGTAGATAAAAATATATTTATTTATTTATTTTTTTTTTGAATTAACTGAAAAATAAAATAAAAACAAAAGGAAAATAAAACAAAAAAAAAATTCGAAAATCAAAAGAAAATAAGATCAAAGCAAATTGAAAACTGAATCAATTAGTTAATTAAAAAGATTTTGAGTTAATCAATTAGAAAGATATGATTGAAAAAAATTTTTATGAAAAAGATTTGATTTTTGAAAAGAGGAAAGAGAAAAACAACAAAATGACACCAAACTTAAAATTTTTAGAAAATCAAACACTAATTTTCGAAAATTTTAAAGGAAAAACACCAAGAGGACACCAAACTTAGAATTTTTAAGGATCAAAAAGGGAATAAGGACATGCAAATTCGAAAATTAAAAGAAAAACAAAAGCATGCAATTGACACCAAACTTAAAATATGAAACTAGACTCAACTTAAAGACTCTAAACCAACAAAAATAAAGCAGTCCTAATCTAAGCAACAAGATAAGCCGTCAGTTGTCCAAACTCGAAAAATCCCCGGCAACGGCGCTAAAAACTTGGTGCACGAAATTGCAATCACACTTTTGCAACTCCCCACAACTAACCAGCAAGTGCACTGGGTCGTCCAAGTAATACCTTACGTGAGTAAGGGTCGATCCCACGGAGATTGTCGGCTTGAAGCAAGCTATGGTTATCTTGTAAATCTTAGTCAGGATATCAATAATTATCAGGATTGATTGTGAAAAGTAAAAGAACATGAAATAAGTACTTGTTTTGCAGTAATGGGGAACAAGTTGAGGTTTTGGAGATGCTCCATCTTCTGAATCTCTGCTTTCCTACTGTCTTCTTCTTCAAGCACACAAGGCTCCTTCCATGGCAAGCTGTATGCAAGGGTTTCACCGTTGTCAGTGGCTACCTCCCATCCTCTCAGTGGAAATGTTCAACGCACCCTGTCACGGCACGGCTATCCATCTGTCGGTTCTCAATCAGGCCGGAATAGAATCCAGTGATTCTTTTGCGTCTGTCACTAACGCCCCGCCTTCAGGAGTTTGAAGCTCGTCACAGTCATTCAATCATTGAATCCTACTCAGAATACCACAGACAAGGTTTAGACCTTCCGAATTCTCTTGAATGCCGCCATCAGTTCTAGCTTATACCACGAAGATTCCGGTTAAAGAATCCAAGAGATATCTACTTAATCTAAGGTAGAACGGAGGTGGTTGTCAGGCACATGTTCATAGTTAAGAATGATGATGAGTGTCACGGATCATCACATTCATCCGGTTTAAGAACAAGTAATATCTTGGAGTGGAAGCAAGCATGATTGAATGAAAAACAGTAGTAATTGCATTAATTCATCAATACACAGCAGAGCTCCTCACCCCCAACCATAGGGTTTAGAGACTCATGCCGTGGAAAGTACACAAAGAAACGTGTAAAGTGTCATGAGGTACAGATACAATGTCAAAAGATCCTATTAATAGTGAGCTAGTAACCTAGGGTATACAGAAATGAGTAAATGACATAAAAATCCACTTCTGGGTCCACTTGGTGTGTGCTTGGGCTGAGCACTGAAGCTTTTCGTGTGTAGAGACTCTTTCTGGAGTTAAACGCCAGCTTTCATGCCAGTTTGGGCGTTTAACTCCAAGTTTTATGCCAGTTCCAGCGTTAAACGCTGGAATTTCTAAGGCTGATTTGCCACGCCGGTTTGGGCCATCAAATCTCGAGCAAAGTATGGACTATTATACATTGCTGGAAAGCCCAGAAAATCCACTTCGAGTGCAGGGAGGTCAGAATCCAACAGCATCTGCAGTCCTTTTCAGTCTCCAAATCAGATTTTTGCTCAGGACCCTCAATTTCAGCCAAAAAATACCTGAAATCACAGAAAAACACACAAACTCATAGTAAAGTCCAGAAAAGTGAATTTTAACTAAAAACTAATAAAAATATACTAAAAACTAACTAGATCATACCAAAAACATACTAAAAACAATGCCAAAAAGCGTATAAATTATCCGCTCATCACCCACCTACCTTCAAAAATTCAAAATCAATTTCCCACTCATTCCCACCCTAAATGGCCGAATACACACTACCCCCTCTCCCTATAAATACCCTTCCATTCTACTTCATTTTCACACAACACAAACCCCTCTTCTCCCACTTAGCCGAACCTACATCTCTCCCTCTCTACCATATTTTCTTCTTCTTCTTCTTCTCTTCTTTCTTTTCTTGCTCGAGGGCGAGCAATATTTTAAATTTGGTGTGGTAAAAGCATAAGCTTTTTGTTTTTCCATTACCATCAATGGCACCTAAGGCCGGAGTATCCTCTAGAAAAGGAAAAGGGAAGACAAAAGCTTCCACCTCCGAGTCATGGGAGATGGAAAGATTCATCTCCAAGAGCCATCAAGACCACTTCTATGATGTTGTGGCAAAGAAGAAGGTGATCCCTGAGGTCCCTTTCAAGCTCAAGAAGAATGAGTATCCGGAAATCCGACATGAGATCCGAACAAGAGGTTGGGAAGTCCTAACCAACCCCATGCAACAAGTCGGAACCATAATGGTTCAAGAGTTCTATGCCAATGCATGGATCACTAGGAACCATGATCAAAGTATGAACCCGAATCCAAAGAATTATCTCACAATGGTCCGGGGGAAATACTTAGATTTTAGTCCGGAAAATGTGAGGTTGGCGTTTCACTTGCCCATGATGCAAGGAGATGAACGCCCCTACACTAGAAGGGTCAACTTTAATCAAAGGTTGGACCAAGTCCTAATGGACATATGTATGGAAGGAGCTCAGTGGAAGAGAGACTCCAAAGGCAAGCCAGTCTAACTAAGAAGACTGGACCTCAAGCCTGTGGCTAGAGGATGGTTGGAGTTCATTCAACGCTCCATCATTCCTACAAGCAACCGATCTGAAGTTATTGTGGATCGGGCCATCATGATTCATAGCATCATGATTGGAGAGGAAGTAGAAGTTCATGAGGTCATCTCCAATGAAATCTACAAAATAGCTGACAAGTCCTCCAATATGGCACGGCTAGCTTTCCCTCACCTTATTTGCCATCTATGTTACTCAGCTGGAGTTATCATAGAAGGAGACATCCCCATTGAAGAGGATAAGCCCATCACCAAGAAGAGGATGGAGCAAGCAAGAGAAATCCCTCACGGTTCTCAAGAGATGCATAAGAAAGCTCATCATCAAGAAATCCCTGAGATGCCTTAAGGGATGCACTTTCCTCCCAACAACTATTGGGAACAACTCAACACTTCCTTAGAAGATTTGAGCCACAATGTTGAACAATTAAGGGTGGAACACCATGAGCACTCCATCATTCTCCATGAAATAAGAGAAGATCAAAGAGCAATGAGGGAGGAGCAACAAAGGCAAGGAAGGGACATAGAAGAGCTTAAGGACATTGTTGGTCCTTCAAGAAGAAGACGCCACTAAGGTGGATTCATTCCTTGTTCTTATTTTTTTTCTGTTTTTCGGTTTTTAATGTTGTGTTTATTTATGTTTTGTGTCTTTACTTCATGATCATTAGTATGTAGTAACTATGTCTTAAAGCTATGAATAAATTCCATTAATCCTTCACCTCTCTTAAATGAAAAATGTTTTACTTCAAAAGAACAAGAAGTACATGAATTTTGAATTTACCCTTGAATTTAATTTAATTATATTGATGTGGTGACAATACTTTTTGTTTTCTGAATGAATGATTGAACAGTGCATATGTCTTTTGATATTGTTGTTTTTGAGTGTTAAAATTGTTGGCTCTTGAAAGAATGATGAACAAAGAGAAATGTTATTGATGATCTGAAAAATCATGAAATTGATTCTTAAAGCAAGAAAAAGCAGTGAAAAGCAAAAGCTTGTGCGAAAAAAAAGAGAAAAAATGGCGAAAAAAATAGAAAGAAAAAGAAAAAGCAAGCAGAAAAAGCCAATAGCCCTTAAAACCAAAAGGCAAGGGTAAAAAGGATCCAAGGCTTTGAGCATCAATGGATAGGAGGGCCCAAGGAAATAAAATCCAGGCCTAAGCGGCTAAATCAAGCTGTCCCTAACCATGTGCTTGTGTCATGAAGGTCCAAGTGAAAAGCTTGAGACTGAGTGGTTAAAGTCGTGATCCAAAGCAAAAGAGTGTGCTTAAGAGCTCTGGACACCACTAAATGGGGACTCTAGCAAAGCTAAGTCACAATCTGAAAAGGTTCACCCAGTTATGTGTCTGTGGCATTTATGTATCCGGTGGTAATACTGGAAAACAAAGTGCTTAGGGCCACGGCCAAGACTCATAAGTAGCTGTGTTCAAGAATCAACATGCTTAACTAGGAAAGTCAATAACACTATCCAAAATTCTAAGTTTCCAGAGACGCCAATCACTCTGAACTTCAAAGGAAAAAGTGAGATGCCAAAACTGTTCAGAAGCAAAAAGCTACAAGTCCCGCTCATCTAATTATAATTACTATTCATTGATATTCTGAAATTTATAGTATATTCTCTTCTTTTTATCCTATTTGATTTTCAGTTGCTTGGGGACAAGCAACAATTTAAGTTTGGTGTTGTGATGAGCGGATAATTTATACGCTTTTTGGCATTGTTTTTAGGTAGTTTTTAGTAAGTTCAAGCTACTTTTAGGGATGTTTTCATTAGTTTTTATGTTAAATTCACATTTCTGGACTTTACTATGAGTTTGTGTGTTTTTCTGTGATTTTAGGTAAATTCTGGCTGAAAAAGGCTGACAAAAGGACTGCTGATGCTGTTGGAATCTGACCTCTCTGCACTCGAATTGAATTTTCTGGAGCTACAGAACTCTAAATGGCGCGTTCTCAACGGCGTTGGAAATTAGACATCTAGAGATTTCCAGCAATATATAATAGTTCATACTTTATTCTGAAATTGACGACGTAACTTGGCGTTGAACGCCAAGTACATGCTGCTGTCTGGAGTTAAACGCTAGAAAAACGTCATGATCCAGAGTTGAACGCCCAAAACACGTCATAACTTGGAGTTCAACTCCAAGAAAAGCCTCAGCTCGTGGATAGATCAAGCTCAGCCCAAACATACACCAAGTGGGCCCCGAAAGTGGATTTAAGCATCAATTACTTACTCATGTAAACCCTAGGAGCTAGTTTATTATAAATAGAACATTTAACTATTGTATTAGATGTCTTTTTGACCACGTTTCATCTTTGGTCTCAGTTTTGTTTTATTCTTCATCTTAGGAGGCCATTGAGCACGTTTTGGGGGGCTGGCCATTCGGCCATGCCTGAACCTTTCACTTATGTATTTTCAACGGTGGAGTTTCTGCACACCATAGATTAAGGGTGTGGAGCTCTGCTGTATCTCAAGTTTCAATACAATTACTATTACTTTTCATTCAATTCTCTCTTATTCTTATTCCAAGATATACGTTGCACAACAATTGATGAATGTGATGATCCGTGACACTCATCATCATTCTCACCTATGAACGCGCGTGATTGACAACCACTTCCGTTCTACCTTAGGCCGGGCGCATATCTCTTAGATTCCCCAACAGAATCTTCGTGGTATAAGCTAGATAGATGGCGGCATTCATGGGGATCCGGAAAGTCTAACCTTGTCTGTGGTATTCCGAGTATGATCCTGGAAATCCGGAAAGTCTAACCTTGTCTGTGGTATTCCGAGTAGGATTCCGGTATTGAATGACTGTGACGAGCTTCAAACTCCTGAAGGCTGGGCGTTAGTGACAAACGCAAAAGAATCAATGGATTCTACTCCAACCTGATTGAGAACCGACAGATGATTAGCCGTGCTGTGACAGAGCATTTGGACCATTTTCACTGAGAGGATGGGATGTAGCCATCAACCAAGGGTGATGCCTCTAGACGATTAGCCGTGCAGTGACAGCGCATAGGACCATTTTCCCGAGAGTATTAAAAGTAGCCATTGATGATGGTGATGCCCTATATACAGCTTGCCATGGAAAGGAGTAAGAAGGATTGAAGAAAGAGTGAGTAGTGAAGTAGAGTTTCAAGAAGAGCACAGCACCTCCAAACGCCTATCTGAAATTTCCACTATTGATTTACATAAGTATTTCTATCCCTTTTTATTTTCTATTTACTAATAATTATTCGAAAATCCATAAACCAATTTTAATCTGCCTAACTGAGATTTACAAGGTGACCATAGCTTGCTTCATACCAACAATCTCTGTGGGATCGACCCTTACTCACGTAAGGTATTACTTGGATGACCCAGTACACTTGCTGGTTAAGTTGAACGAAGTTGTGAACCATGGTATTGGCATCATGTTTTTGGCGCCATTGCCAGGGAATGAAAAGCAATGAATTTTGCAAAATGGAATAACACATGAATAACAATTTCGTCCACCAGTAAGCAAGGCATTTCCGGTCCTTTATAGAGAATATGGATCCTAGATATTTCTAATCAATCTTTTTTTATTTTGGGGAGGAACAAAAGTATTTCATTGCTACAAATATGGATTATTAAAAAAAATAAGACATGTATTTGGATATTTTCCTGCAACTTAAGACTTAACCAAATTAGCATCTTATTTTTTTATTTGACATACACGAATAGTTGAGGGGGATTCTCCGAAGAAAAAACGGATTATGGGAGTGTGTGACTTGAACTATTGATTGGATCGCACAGATGGATGACTTTTTCATATCTGCCACATTTTAATTTGCAATAAAGTGTGTCTTTTTGTTTCAACCACCGCGCAAGCCCCCCTACAGAGGATAGGCCGGTTCACTTGAAGAGATTCTTTTCTATGATCAGATTTGATCATGTCCTGGATGACCGGGCTTCGTAAGATCCACTAAAATAAGTGAAGTGGTCTAATACGGATTCCGTCTTATCGATTTCACTTAACTGAATAGTATTGAAATGCATTCATTTCCTATGCATTGACTCGATTTATGATACTATCGGAGTGAAACAAGTAGATCTAAAGAAGAACAGGGGTTAGATTCCATTAGTAACAAGTAAATCCTTTAGTAAATGTATGTTAAAAAGTCCCGATATCTTTTTTTGAGGGGGGCAAAAATATCAAGGTCTGAGATGACCCAGAAAGCACTATCAATTTAAGAAAGCCTACTTGGGTATTGAGCATTTACAAATAAGAAATGAGTTTTTCACAATAGATAGTTGTGTAACTCTGTAAAACAGAATCGAGTCCATTTTCTTACATATAAACTTTTCTATAGGTATACTCGGTTTGTTTGATTGATGCTCGAGCCAGATGATGAAAAATTATCATGTTCGGTTCTTTCGGAGGATGGATCAATAAGAATTCACCTATCCCAATAACAAAAAAACCTGACTTGAATGATCCTGTATTAAGAGCGAAATTGGCTAAAGGAATGGGTCATAATTAACTGGATTTATTATCTCATGTTTGCTTTTCGTGAAAAAATACCAATTGAAGTGGAGGTTTTCTTCAAACAACAAGGGGCTGGGTTAACTGCTCAATCAATGATATTGAGCATGTTTCCCATCTCTTCTTGAGAAACAAGCAGGCTATTTCTTTGTAAAATTGTGCTCAATTTCATATGTGGCAATTCTGCCAAGATCTCTTCGTTAGTTGGGGGAAGAATCCGCACGAATCGGATTTTTTGAGGAGCATATCAAGAGAGAATTGGATTTGGTTAGACAATGTATGGTTGGTAAACAAGGATTGGTTTTTTAGCAAGGAACGAAATGTATCATCAAATATTCAATATGATTCCACGAGATCTAGTTTCATTCAAGTAACGGATTCTAGCCAATTGAAAGGATCTTCTGATCAATCCAGGGATTCCATTAGGAATGAGGATTCGGAATATCACACATTGACCAATCAAAGAGAGATTCAACAACTAAAAGAAAGATCAATCTTTGTTCGGATCCTTCCTTTCTTGAAACGGAACGAACATAGATAGAATCGGAGCGATTCCCTAAATGCCTCTCTGGATATTCTTCAATGTGCCGACTATTCATGGAACATGAGAAGCAGATGAATAATCATCTGCTTCCGAAAGAAATCAAAGAATTTCTTGGGAATCCTACAAGAGTCAATCGTTCTTTTTTCTCTGACAGATGGTCAGAACTGCATCTGGGTTCGAATCCTACTGAGAGGTCTACTAGAGATCAGAAATTGCTGAAGAAAGAACAAGATGTTTCTTTTGTTCTTTCCAGGTGATCAGAAAGTAAAGAAATGGTTAATATATTCAAGATAATTATGTATTTACAAAATACTGTCTCAATTCATCCTATTTCATCAGATCCGGGATGGGATATGGTTCCGAAGGATGAACTGGACAGTTCCAATAAGATTTCATTCTTGAACAAAAATCTATTTTTTGGTTTATTTCATTTATTCCATGAACGGAACAGGGGGGATACACGTTACACCATGATTTTCAATCAGAAGAGAGATCTCAAGAAATGGCAGATTGATGAGCGGATAATTTATACGCTTTTTGGCATTGTTTTTAGTATGTTTTTAGTATGATTTGGTTAGTTTTTATTATATTTTTATTATATTTTAATTAAAAATTACATTTCTGGACTTTACTATGAGTTTGTGTATTTTTCTATGATTTCAGGTAATTTCTAGCTGAAATTGAGGGACCTGAGCAAAAATCTGATTCAGAGGCTGAAGAAGGACTGCAGATGCTGTTGGATTCTGACCTCCCTGCACTCGAAATGAATTTTCTAGAGCTACAGAACTCCAAATGGTGCGCTCTCAATTGTGTTGGAAAGTAGACATCCAGGGCTTTCCACAAATATACAATAGTCCATACTTTGCCCAAGTTTAGATGACGCAAACTGGCGTTCAACGCCAGCTTTCTGCCCTATTCTGGCGTTAAACGCCATAAACAAGTTGCAAAGCAGAGTTAAACGCTAGAAACAAGTTACAAACTGGTGTTCAACTCCAAGGAAGACCTCTACATGTGAAAGCTTCAATGCTCAGCCCAAGCACATACCAAGTGGGCCCGGAAGTGGATTTCTACATCATTTACTCATTTCTGTAACCCTAGTAACTTGTTTTAGTATAAATAGCACTTTTTACTATTGTGTTTACATCTTTATGCATTCTTAGTTTATCTTTGGATCGTATTGATCATGTTTAGGAGGCTGGCCTCTCGGCCATGCCTGGACCTTGTTCTTATGTATTTTCAACGGTGGAGTTTCTACACACCATAGATTAAGGTGTGGAGCTTTGTTGTACTTCGAGTATTAATGCAACTACTACTATTTTCTATTCAATTCAACTTATTTCTTCTCTAAGATATTTATTCACACACAAGAACATGATGAATGTGATGATTATGTGACACTCATCATCATTCTCACTTATGAACGCGTGCCTGACAACCACTTCCGTTCTACATGCAAACAAAGCTTGAATGTGTATCTCTTGCCCTCCTGATCTACGATCAGATTCTTCGTGGTATAAGTTAGAATTATTGGCGGCCATTCTTGAGAATCTGGAAAGTCTAAACCTTGTCTGTGATATTCCGAGTAGGATTCAGGGATTGAATGACTGTGACGAGCTTCAAACTCGCGAGTGCTGGGCGTAGTGATAGACGCAAAAGGATTACTGAATCCTATTCCAGCAGGATCGAGAACCGACAGATGATTAGCCATGCTATGATAGAGCATTTAGACCATTTTCACTGAGAGGACGGGATGTAGCCATTGACAACGGTGATGCCCAACATACAGCTTGCCATGGAAAGGAGTAAGGACGATTGGATGAAAGAAGTAGGAAAGCAGATATCCAGAAGGAACACAGCATCTGCATGCACTTATCTGAAATTCCCACCATTGATTTACATAAGTATCTCTATCTTTAGTTTATGCTTTATTTATCTCTATATTTTCAAAAACCATTATAACCATTTGAATCCGCCTAACTGAGATTTACAAGATGACCATAGCTTGCTTCATACCAACAATCTCCATGGGATCGACCCTTACTCACGTAAGGTATTACTTGGACGACCCAGTGCACTTGCTGGTTAGTTGTGCGGAATTGTGACGAAGTGTGATTCAGGTTTGAGAGCACCAAGTCTTTGGCTCCATTGTTGATGATCACGATTTCGCGCACCAAGTTTTTGGCGCCGTTGCCGGGGATTGTTCGAGTTTAGACAACTGACGGTTCATTTTGTTGCTCAGATTAGGTAATTTTATTTTATTTTAAAGCATTTTATTTTTTTTATTTTCGAAACATTTTCAAAAAAAAAATTCAAAGAAATATAAATTATTCTATGTTCTTCAGAATTTTTAAGAATGAATTATAGGGTTTCGGATGATGCTGTTATCATCACAGGAGCTAGTTGATTCCCATCAATTTGGCTGTTGTTTGTAATGTCCTGCTGAAGCTTGGCTAGCCATGTCTAGTGTTTTGGACCGGAGCTTTCACTGAAAGCTTGGCTGGCTAGTAAGCCATGTCTAATTCCTGGACTGGAGCTTTAGACTAACATTGCAAGATTCCTGGAATTCTTATTAAAAATTTTGAAATCCTTATTTTTCTTTTTCCAAATAATTTTTGAAAAATTTCAAAAAAATTAATAAAATCATAAAACCAAAAATAATTTGATGTTTCTTGCTTGAGTCTAGTGTCAAATTGTAAGTTTGGTGTCAATTGCATGTTTCTATGTTTCTTGCATTTTTTGAAAATTCATGCATGGTGTTCTTCATGATCTTCAAGCTGTTCTTGATGATCTTCTTTGTTTGATCCTTGCATTTTTATGTTTTGTGTCTTTTCTTGTTTTTCATATGCATTTTCAAATTGTTGGAGTCTAAACATTGAAAATTTCTAAGTTTGGTGTCTTGCATGTTTTTCTTTTCTTAAAAATTTTTCAAAAATAAGTTCTTGATGTTCATCTTGATCTTCAAAGTGTTCTTGGTGATTCATCTTGACATTCAAAGTATTTTTGCATGCATTGTGTGTTTTGATTCATAAATTTTCATGTTTTGAGTCTTTTTGTTGTTTTTCTCTTTCATCATTAAAAATTCAAAAATAAAAAAATATCTTTTCCTTTTTCTTCTCATAAAATTCGAAAATTTGAGTTGACTTTTTCAAAAAAATTTTAAAATGTAGTTGTTTCTTATGAGTCAAATCAAATTTTCAATTTAAAAATTCTATCTTTCTCAAATCTTTTTAGAAAATCAAATCTTTTTCATTTTTCTTTTATGATTTTTGAAAATTTTAAAAATGATTTTCAAAATCTCTTTCTTAATTTCATTTCATAATTTCAAAATCTTCACTAACAATTAATGTGATTGATTTAAAAATTTTAAAGTTTGTTACTTGCCTATTAAGAAAGGTTCAGTCTTTAAATTTTAAAATCATATCTTTTTGTTTCTTGTTAGTCAAGTAATCAACTTTAATTTTCAAAATAAAATATTTTTAAATTTCTTTTTCAAATCTTTTTCAAAATAAATTTCAATCACATCTTTTTTCAAAATCTTTTCTAACTTCTTATCTCTTCAAAATTGATTTTCAAATCTTTTTCAATTAATCTCATCTTTTTGTTTGATTTTTATCTTTTTCAAAACTACTTAACTAATTTTCTCTCTCTAATTTCGAAAATCACTACCTTCTTTTTCAAAATTTCTTTTAATTAATTAATTGTTTAAAATTTAATTTAATTTTAATTTTTAATTTTCTAATTTTAATTTTAATTTTTATGTAATTTTCGAATTCTTCTCTCTCTCATCCTCTTCTATTTATTTTTTTATCTACTAACACCCCTCTTTCACCTAAGAATTTGAACCCACTCTTCCCCTCTGTGTTTGGATTCTTATCTTTTTCCTTCTTCTATTCTTCTCTTCTTATACTTACATAAGGAATCTCTATACTGTGACATAGAGGATTCCATATTTTCTTTTGTGTTCTCTTCTTTTTCATATGAGCAGGAACAAGGATAAGAACATTCTTGTTGAAGCTGATCCTGAACCTGAAAGGACTCTGAAGAGGAAGCTAAGGGAAGCTAAAGCACAACTCTCTGGAGAAAATCTGACAGAAATTTTCGAAAAAGAAGGAGACATGGCCGAAAATAATAATAATGCAAGGAAGATGCTTGGTGACTTTACTGCACCAAATTCCAATTTACATGGAAGAAGCATCTCAATCCCTGCAATTGGAGCAAACAATTTTGAGCTTAAACCTCAATTAGTTTCTCTGATGCAACAGAACTGCAAGTTTCATGGACTTCCATCAGAAGATCCTTTTCAGTTCTTAACTGAATTATTGCAGATCTGTGATACTGTAAAGACCAATGGGGTTGACCCCGAGGTCTACAGGCTCATGCTTTTCCCGTTTGCTGTAAGAGACAGAGCTAGAATATGGTTGGACTCTCAACCTAAAGATAGCCTGAACTCTTGGGATAAGCTAGTCACGACTTTCTTAGCCAAGTTCTTCCCTCCTCAAAAGCTTAGCAACCTTAGAGTGGATGTTCAAACCTTCAGATAGAAAGAAGGTGAATCCCTCTATGAAGCTTGGGAGAGGTACAAGCAACTGACCAAAAAGTGTCATTCTGACATACTTTCAGAATGGACCATCCTGGATATATTCTCTGATAGTCTATATGAGTTATCAAAGATGTCATTGGACCATTCTGCAGGTGGATCCCTTCACCTAAAGAAAATGCCTGCAGAAGCTCAGCAACTCATAGACATGGTTGCAAATAACCATTTTATGTACACTTTTAAAAGGAATCCTGTGAGTAATGGGACGCCTCAAAGGAAGGGAGTTCTTGAAATTGATGCTCTAAATGCCATATTGGCTCAGATCAAAATATTGACTCAGCAAGTTAAAATGATTTTTCAGAGTCTGAATGGATTGCAAGCTGCACCCAACAGTACTCAAGAGGCATCTTCTGAAGAAGAAGCCTATGATCTTGAGAACCCTGCAATAGCAGAGGTGAATTACATGGGTGAACCTTATGGAAACACCTATAATTCCTCATGGAGAAATCATCCAAATTTCTCATGGAAGGATCAACAGAGGCCTCTGACGATTGGATTTTTGATGGTTTAGAATTTCACAAATGAATTCTCGTTGCAAGTATAGTTCCTAAACCAAGCAATAATCCTTTCATACAAAAGATTGTTTGTCACTAAAACAAACCCCTAAATTTATAAACCGAAGTATTCAAACCTCGGGTCGTTCTCCCTAGGAATTACAATAAAGTGTCTTGTTATTGGTTGTGATGTGTTTTGGGGTTTTGGATAAGAAACATGAAAGTAAATGGCAATGAAAATAAACTAACAACTATAAAAGGCTCTTGGTAAGGTATGAGAACTAGAAGTTCTATCCTAGTTATCCTTCTCAATTGTGATGAGAATTATGTATTGCTCCCACTTAGTTAACCCTTGCTAAATAAAGGAAAGTCAAGTGGATGAATCAATTTGATTCCTCAAGTCCTAATCAACTCCTAAAGGAAAGACTAGCTTTAGAGATTTTCAAATCAATTAGCAACTTCTAATTATCAATCAACAAAGGAATTAGATAACTCAAGAGTCACTAATTGCTCAACCTAGACCAAGAGGAACAAAATCTACACTAAAATCCAACCAAGCATTTCATCAAACACTTGGAAGGCATAAAAGAAAAGCATAGTAAATTGACAACAAGAATAGAATCTAACAACAATTATTGCAAAGAATTAACAACAACAATCAAGGAAATCACAATTATCATGAATTACCTCAAATTGCATTATTGAAATGAAACTAAAGAACAACAATCTATCCAAAACAAAATGAAGAATTACAATTATAGAAACACATAACTAGAAAGAGAGAGATGAGAAGATTGAGAATTGATAAAGGAAAATTGAATCAAAGCATGAATTAAATCTAGATCTAAGAAGAGAGATTAGTCTAAACCTAATCCTAATCCTAATTCTAGAGAGAAGTGAGAGCTTCTCTCTCTAGAAAACTAAACTAAAACTAATCCTAGTGAGTGTGTGTGTATGTATGAACATGTGTTGTCAATCCCCTTCAATCCTTGGCTTTTATGTGCATTTTGGCGCCAAAGTTGGTTGCTGAAACCTCTCAAAAATTGCCAGGCACGTGTTACATAAATGAAGTCATGTGCCATTATCGGCGCGTGCGCGCACGGTACGCGTGCGCGTCCTTGGCCTGTTTCGCAATGTGCGCGCGAGCGCCTTGTGCGCGTGCGCGTGCATGACCTGGATTGGTTCTTTGGCTTTTTGTGCTTCTCTCCACTTGTATGCTTCCTTCCTTGCTTCCCTTGATCCATGCCTAGCCTATTTCAACCTGAGATTACTAGTAAACACATCAAGGCATCTTGTGGAATCAAAGAGAAATTAGAATTCATCAAGATAAGGCTCAAAAAGCATGTTTTTACACTTAAGCACGAATATGGGAGAGATAACAAAACCATGCTAATTCATAGGCTAAATGTGACAAAAGGTTATCAAGACATTCTAAATTTAATACAAAACAAACCGTCAAATTGGGGTTTGTCAACCTCCCCACACTTAAACCTTAGCATGTCCTCATGCTAAATTAAGAAGGAACTAAGGGTTATGACATTTATTGAATGCAACTAAACTATATGAATCCTATCTAAATGCATCTACCTAAAATAAATGCAAATGCTTAATTCAAACATATCAAATTGCCAAGAGAGCATGTGTAAGCACAAGGGCTAGGCAATAGGAATTAATTCCAACCACAATTGTATTGAATTATCAACAAGAATTTAAACTTGCAAGAATATAGATAATATGGGTGGATACATGTAATTGAACTTTTGAACCCTCACCGGATTGTATATCCGCTCTATTCACTCAAGTGTTTAAGGGTCAATTCACTCAATTCTCTTCTAATCAAGCTTTCCAAAATTTGATTTTCTTCTAACAATCAACACTTATTCAATGCATGCATACATTCATCATGAGGTCTTTCATTTAGGTTGTAATGGGGTTAGGGTCAAGGTAGGGTCATTTATGGTTAAGTGGACTAAGATTTGAATCTTTGATTAGCATAGACTTCCCCACCTAACTATGTAATGACCTATACAAATTCAAACTATTCTAACTACCCATTCTTCATTTTCTTACATATTCATGCATCCTTATTTGATTCATAACACCTATGCATTGATTTCTTCTTGACTTCACTTTGGGGCATTTTGTCCCCTTTTTATTATTTTCTTTCTTTTTCTTCTTTTTCTATATACATTTTCTTTTCTTTTCTTTTTCTTTTTCTTCTTTTTTTTTCTTTTTCACTTTTATTTCTCTTTTTTTTTTCTTTTCATTTCTTTTTTTTCTTTTGTCAAACTGTATACAAGAGCATCAATGCATAAGGTCTATTCATTTAATCAATACATGAGTATGTACCCAATTACTAAACATAAAAGTGTATTACCCCTTTTATCCCCTCCAAAGTTCCCAAACCTCACCAACCTTGAATAATGAACACTCTCACTAGCCTAGACTAATCAAAGATCCAAGCAAGGACTTTTCTTGGTTTTTCGCCTTAGGCTTGTAATGAGCTAAATTGAGAATAAGTTGGTTAGGCATAGGCTCAAAATTGGCTAACAATGGAGAATAAAGGGTTGGCTATTTGGGTAAGTGGCTAATGAAGTAATGGCCTCAATCACATTAATGCATAAATGCAAGAATTAAATGGACATATAGAATCAAGCAAATCGAGGATTACAATCATAGAAAGAGAACAATTTCACACAAGAATGGAAAATAAGTGGTTATAAAATGTAACCACATCAATAGGCTCAAGTCTCACAAGCTTGTGTTCTTAGTTCAATACATGCTTCACAAAGTATGAAATTCAAGTAAGTTTTTTTTACCAAAAATTTTCCTTTCAATCAATTGGGTTAATGCCCTATATTTAAACTTCTTGGAAAATTTCAATGTTTGACTAAGCATTGTTGTGATTGAAAAATCCAAAAATTTTCTTAGTTCACCCTCTTATTATCCACTTAAAATCGATTTTTCATGCAAAAAGGGTAACTAAACAATTCGAGTATAATTTCTAATCACAACCACAAACTAAAACAAAGATAAGCAAAATGCATAAAGAAAAATAAAGATCCAACTAAAAGTACGAAATCTATCATCCAAAAATATCTAAAATATCCAAAAGCATCAAAACAACTAAAATCCAAAATAAGCAAATCCAAAATAAGCAATAAAAGTATCCCAAAGCAAACTAAAGATGCATCCAAATATATACAAAATGTGCAAAATAGGGTAACTAGGCTGAAAAAGTTCACCGGTTCCCAAATAATGCTACCGGTGCCCTCCCCACACTTAAAACCAAGCATCGTCCTCGATGCTAAATCGAAGGATCAGTGGGAGGTACAACGATAGGCTCTGGCTCTGGCTGTGGGACCGGCTCCTCATGAGTCTGTGGTGGCGCTGTAGTGTCAGGGGCATCCTGCTGAATCGGTGCCTCCGCCTCCTCCTCCTGATGATTCTGCTCATCGGAGGCCGGAGAATCGGGAAGCGGAGGTTGCTCAGCACCTAAGGAAATCAGTGCCTGGTCCATCCGATCCAGGCGGCGTCTGACATGGCGTCGCTCGCGCTCTAAGAATCAGAAAAGACGCTGGACTAGGAGATATGTAGGCTCAGGTGCTGCTGGTGGATCAGTGGATGATGAAGGAGCTACGGCTGTAGAGGATGATGGGGCAGCTGTAGGGGCTGAAGGTGAAGGTGTCCCCACAACAGCTCTGGCCCGAGAACGGCGTCTAGCAAGTGGCCTATCGTGCACCCAACCACCCCAGGGAATAGTAACCTCCTTGTCATCATCATC
This sequence comes from Arachis hypogaea, assembly GCF_003086295.3. Taxonomy (NCBI): domain Eukaryota; kingdom Viridiplantae; phylum Streptophyta; class Magnoliopsida; order Fabales; family Fabaceae; genus Arachis; species Arachis hypogaea. The sequence goes on from NC_092037.1 coordinate 54,145,521, forward strand.
AGGGGGCGGTGGTCGCACATCATCATCCAACCAAGGAACCTCAGCTAGGGCCGCCATACTCGTGACCAATGTAGGAAATGGAAGTAGGCCACGAATATGCGCCCGCCACATACACTGCCGGATGAGCCTAGGGAAAGAGACTTCCTTCCCCTCCATAACACACCCAATAAGTAAGAGCATCTCCATAGGAATCTCAGAGAAATGGGTGGTGGGAAGGACATAGCAAGCAAAGATCATCTGCCAAGTCTTGGCCTCCCTAGTCAAGTGAGTAAACAACATCCCTTTCGGCTTGGTGTTGTTGGCATCCATAACCCAAGTAGCCTCTGGTGACCCAATAACAGTCCTGAGTGCCTCATAATCAAAGGTCATGCTGTGTATGGCTAACTCAGCCTGCTGGTGGGCACACAGCTCATCAGGGACATGCCGGCACTGTAATGCCTCCTCAATGGCAGTCTCAGTGATCATAATCTCCCTACCCCTCACCTGAACCGAATCCAACGTGGGACGGAAGAAGTTGCAGTAGAATTCCTTCACCCAAGATACATTGATATCCCCCAAATCCCGGTCAACAAAGTCAATACCCAAATCGATGATCCGACCGGAGATAGACCGTCTCACATCCATCGGGAGAAGTAGCTTCTTCTCAATGTTGAGCTTTGTAGTCCGATATTTAGGAAACCGGAGCTCACAGTAGAGATTAGGGAATTTTTCAGGATTGGTGGAAGGTAACTGCTGATTTTCTTTGTCCACATCATTCAGTGGATTCTTGGCATAATTCTTATATGTGGAAGGAAGAGAAGGGGTAGAGTGTTTTCTCTTTTTGGAGGTAGTGGCTATGGCTTTGCCTTTGTCAGACATCCTGAAAAATATGATAGGATATAAAAGACATTTAGCATTTAACAAAGAAAGCATGTTCAGGAGACAAAGGACAAAACGAAACAACCATGATGTTGCAATGAATATGCAAAAGTGAACAAATAAACCAAGAAAGCAAGCTTCATTAAAAGCACAACTCATATTCAAAAGGCAATAATATCATCATATTTTTTGAAAGAATTGTTAAAGAGGGTTAAAGTGAGCGGAAGTTAGATAGTTAAAGAAATTAGTAGGTTAAAGAAAATGGATAAGTAATATGATGAGATTTATGCACAGTGAACAGAAAAGTTGTGGTTCATGTTCACAATGAGAAATGCAAATCTAGGAAGTCAAAGAGAAACGGAATGTTGCCCAAAATTGAATTAAAGACCAGAATGAACTAATTTCCTTGAAAATTGGGCAGCATTCCGGCTTAAAATTGGACGTTCCCGGATAGCAAATTAGCACAATTAGCGCAGAGAACAACATCAAGTAAGTACAGCAACAATGGTATAGTATTCAGGCAGCAAGAAATGCATAAAAACAGTCCAAAAAGCAGCATACAACTTCCAAACAAACAGACAGCAAGTAAGCACATACGGAGCACTTATCAGGCCTAGAATCCTCTATCCAGCCCTAGCTACCTAGCCGCAATTATCACTAACTAATCTAGCATACAAAATTTGAATTTAACTAACTAACATACAGTTGTAGTAATTAATCAAAACGAACAGTAAAAAGGGAAAAACAGAAAAAATAACAGACTAGAGTAGGAACCTGGGAGCAAAGGGGAACAAAGAGAGGAAATGAAACTGGGGAGTAATGCCCGGAACTGCGCCGCCGTGGGCGGTGGCGGTGAGTGCTGCCGGCGCGGTGGTTCGGCCAAAAAATGAGAAACTGAACAAGGGCGGGTCGGTGATGATTGAAGGTGGAAATGAGAGAGGAAGAGAGAAATTTGGGTGGTGATGAGGGAGGGGGCGTCGCCGGCGGTGATGATGGTGGCACGGTGAAGGTTCGGCCGGAAAAGGGGGGGAAGAGTGAGTGGCTGAGAGGGAGAATGTGGTGAAGGAATGAGAGAAGGAGGGTTGAGGGAAGATAGTAAGAGAAGAAGAAAGGAGGGTGGCTGGCGGTGGTGGTTCACGGTGCAGCAGAGGTGGCTATGGGGGAAGAGAGGAAGGAAAAGAAAAGGGAGGTTGGAGAAGAGAGTGCGCTGCGGCGCAACGCTCATCGCGTCTTAGGGTTATCCCGTATTTTTGAATCGACGCGCACGCGTCACTTCCGCGTCCGCGTCCCATGAAGAAACTTGGGTCCTACGCGTGCGCGTACATTGCGCTTAGGCGTGGATGAGAAATTTAGGAAGGGGCGCGTGCGCGTACAGTGCGCGCACGCGTGCAGGAGGTTGGGCTAGAGGCATAGAGTTGGCCTAAAGCAGGCTTAACTCTCTGGAAAATGGCCCGGAAGTTGCGCCATCAGATCGACGCGCACGCGGCATGTGCGCGTCCGCGCGAAATGAGAAAATTAGAAGGTCCACGCGTGAGCGTGCAATGCGCTCTGGCGTGCATGGCAGTAGAGGTATGGGCGCGTGCGTGTAGAGTGCGCGCACGCGTACGTTAGATTGGGCCTGAGGCTTAGAGTGGGCTTGAGGCACGCCCAACTCTCGGGTCCGTGGCCTAAAGTGGTGGCAGCACGTATGGATGCAAGCGCGGCAAGTGCGCGTCTGCGTACATTGCTAAGGTATGAGATGGCGCGTTGGCGCGATGTGCGCGCTCGCGCAGGTTGAGTTGAGCCTGGGGCCTAAAGCTAGCCCAGAGCCGGCTCAACTCTCTGGAGTTTGGCTCAAAAACCTGCAGCAGCGAATTGGCGCGGACGCGGCATGTGCGCGTCCGCGTGAATGTTTACGCTCTTAGAACCGGCGCGCACGCACGATGTGCGCGTCCGCGCGGGTCGAGCTGGGCTGAAGGCATGATATTTGCCCAAGGGAGGCCCAACTCTCGGGAGTGTTGGCTCGTGGTGCATCCACAGGAGGACGCGTGCGCGTACATGGTGCGCTCGCGTCTTCCTCCCCTCTTTTTTTTTTTATCAGAAAACATATTGCTGGATGCTCCCTTTAGTGTTCACAACTCTTATTCATTCAACTATCATACAATTCACAAAAAATGCAATTTTGATATTATTCATCTACTACCAAACACAACATGCATATGACTAAGCTAACAATCAAATTGTACAAACAAATTTGTATGAAACATCTACCTACAATGGTAACTCAAATCACTTAGTAGCAAACTAAACGAGTATGGAAAGAGTTTACCATGGTGGGGTGTCTCCCACCTAGCACTTTTAGTTTAAGTCCTTAAGTTGGACATTTGAGAGGCTTGTTGTCATGGTGGCTTATGTTTGTACTCATCCTTGAATCTCCAGGGATCCATGCTCTTCAATTGGTTGACAGAATTTCCAACCATTTTTATTGAGCTTGGGCAGATTTCTACCCAAAATACGAGTCCCCATATTTGATCTTCACGCGTCGAACCGGGATCCCATATCTTATTCTCGCATCCATCCGTTAGTTGATTTCCATGCTTTTGTCGGATGGGTAGTTGACGTAACTGTGGTGGACACATGGAATTCTCTTTACTCCACCAATACTTCCTTCTAGATCCATACAAGGCGATCCTTGTCCCAACATCATCCCTATACCTTGAGGCTTTGACCTTAATGAGCTTAACACCTACTCTCCAACCACTACACAACTCATTCTTACTTTTAATTCCACAAAGAATTCTAAGTTGACCATCATTTTCAATCAAACCATATTCAAGTGAGAAATTAAAGCTTAGAGATAGAGATTTTACCCACTTAAATGTTGTGTTTGATGGTAGCTTGGGAAGGAGAGCTTCCCCACACTTAGACAATGCAAGATCTACCTCTTTGTGCTCCTCTTTGGTTGTTTCCACCTCTTCACAAGCTTCTTTAAATTCAACCGTTTCCCTTTTGTTACATGGCTTGGTGTTGACATTTTGTTTAATGGGAGGTGATTCAACTTTGGATAGGAATTCATCGATGAATGAATTCATCTCTTGATCAACCTCTTCATATTCTTCAATTTCGATATACACCATGCCATTTTTGTTTTCCGTGGAAGGTTGTACACACTCTTCTATAGCTTCAACTTCATGTCCAATGGAAGAGGATTCGATTGTAGATAGGAATTCATCCATGATTGAATCCATCTCTCGATAAGCTTCTTCCAAGTCTTCAATGATGGTATGCCTTGGAGGTTGCGCACCCTCCTTAACATCAATATCAAGCTTCTTGGAAGAGTTCTTCATGATGCTACATTCCCATGGACTTTCAACATCTCCTAAATCTTCAACCACCTCTTCCTTTTCTTCAATGATCATAGGCTCCTCCAATTGTTCTAATACAAAATTTGATTCTTCCTTCTTTTCCACCGAATTTTCCAATTTCTCCTTCATGCTTTGCTCTTCTTTTGACTTTTCACATGTGGTCACGGAAGTACCTTGAGTCTTCAAACATTGCTGGGTTAAAGTATGCACCACCTTGGTCAAATTGGTCACAAACTCAAGTGTATCCCGCTTCATGGCTTCTTGTCCTTGGAGTAACAAAGTGAGAGGATCGTCTATTGGTGCTTGTGGTGGATAGGAAGATTCATCATTTTGGAGAGAGGGTTCATGATAGGAAGGTGGTTCTTCTTGGTAAGGTTGCGGAGATGGTGTGTATTGAGGTGGTTCTTTGTAGTGATCTTGATATGCTTGTGGTGGTTCTAAAGGTTCGTGCTCATAATGGTCATAAAAATATGGTGTGGATGATTGGTCATATGATGGATATGGATTATAGGAAGGTGCTTGGTATGGAGGGGCTTGTGAGAATGGTTGCGGCTCATGTTGAGGATGTGGTTCATAGGCATATGGTGGTGGTTCTTGAAAATCACAAGGTGGTTCACCATAGCCATTGGGTTGGTATGCATCATAGGATGGCTCTTCTTCATAGTGCATTGGTGGAGGTTGTTGCCATGAGGATTGATCATATGCATATGGCTCCTCCCACCTTTGATTGTTCCATCCTTGATACACATCCTCATTGAAGCTCTCATTACCTACAACACAATTAGAACCAAACTCATAGCCAAAGTGAGAATTCATGGTGGAAAGGGAAAATAAAATTCTACACTAGCAAATGAAGCAAAAAGCAAGATATTTACACTATTCACATATGTACAATAACCAATAACACAACACCATTGCAACTCCCCGGCAACGGCGCCATTTTGACGATTGGATTTTTGATGGTTTAGAATTTCACAAATGAATTCTCGTTGCAAGTATAGTTCCTAAACCAAGCAATAATCCTTTCATACAAAAGATTGTTTGTCACTAAAACAAACCCCTAAATTTATAAACCGAAGTATTCAAACCTTGGGTCGTTCTCCCTAGGAATTACAATAAAGTGTCTTGTTATTGGTTGTGATGTGTTTTGGGGTTTTGGATAAGAAACATGAAAGTAAATGGCAATGAAAATAAACTAACAACTATAAAAGGCTCTTGGTAAGGTATGAGAACTAGAAGTTCTATCCTAGTTATCCTTCTCAATTGTGATGAGAATTATGCATTGCTCCCACTTAGTTAACCCTTGCTAAATAAAGGAAAGTCAAGTGGATGAATCAATTTGATTCCTCAAGTCCTAATCAACTCCTAAAGGAAAGACTAGCTTTAGAGATTTTCAAATCAATTAGCAACTTCTAATTATCAATCAACAAAGGAATTAGATAACTCAAGAGTCACTAATTGCTCAACCTAGACCAAGAGGAACAAAATCTACACTAAAATCCAACCAAGCATTTCATCAAACACTTGGAAGGCATAAAAGAAAAGCATAGTAAATTGACAACAAGAATAGAATCTAACAACAATTATTGCAAAGAATTAACAACAACAATCAAGGAAATCACAATTATCATGAATTATCTCAAATTGCATTATTGAAATGAAACTAAAGAACAACAATCTATCCAAAACAAAATGAAGAATTACAATTATAGAAACACATAACTAGAAAGAGAGAGATGAGAAGATTGAGAATTGATAAAGGAAAATTGAATCAAAGCATGAATTAAATCTAGATCTAAGAAGAGAGATTAGTCTAAACCTAATCCTAATCCTAATTCTAGAGAGAAGTGAGAGCTTCTCTCTCTAGAAAACTAAACTAAAACTAATCCTAGTGAGTGTGTGTGTATGTATGAACATGTGTTGTCAATCCCCTTCAATCCTTGGCTTTTATGTGCATTTTGGCGCCAAAGTTGGTTGCTGAAACCTCTCAAAAATTGCCAGGCACGTGTTACATAAATGAAGTCATGTGCCATCATCGGCGCGTGCGCGCACGGTACGCGTGCGCGTCCTTGGCCTGTTTCGCAATGTGCGCGCGAGCGCCTTGTGCGCGCGAGCGCCTTGTGCGCGTGCGCGTGCATGACCTGGATTGGTTCTTTGGCTTTTTGTGCTTCTCTCCACTTGTATGCTTCCTTCCTTGCTTCCCTTGATCCATGCCTAGCCTATTTCAACCTGAGATTACTAGTAAACACATCAAGGCATCTTGTGGAATCAAAGAGAAATTAGAATTCATCAAGATAAGGCTCAAAAAGCATGTTTTTACACTTAAGCACGAATATGGGAGAGATAACAAAACCATGCTAATTCATAGGCTAAATGTGACAAAAGGTTATCAAGACATTCTAAATTTAATACAAAACAAACTGTCAAATTGGGGTTTGTCAGCCTCAACAAGGCTTTAATAATGGTGGAAGAAACAGGCTCAGCAATAGCAAGCCTTTTCCATCATCCACTCAGCAACAGACAGAGAATTATGAGCATAATCCATCTAGCTTGGCAAATATAGTCTCTGATCTATCTAAGGCACTTTAAGTTTCATGAATGAAACAAGGTCTTCCATAAAAAATTTGGAGGCACAAGTGGGCCAGCTGAGTAAAAAAGTCATTGAAACTCCTCCAAGTACTCTCCCAAGCAATACAGAAGAGAATCCAAAAGGAGAGTGCAAGGCCATAACCTTACTTGGTGTGGCCGAATCTATAGAGGAGGAGGAGGACGTGAATCCTAGTGAGAAAGACCGCCTGGGACGTTCAATGACCAATAAGGAGTTTCCCTTTGAGGAACCAGAGGAATCTGAGGCTCATTTAGAGACCATAGAGATTCAATTGAACCTACTTTTACCATTCATGAGCTCTGATGACTATTCATCTTCTGAAGAAGATGAAGACATTATTCAAGGGCAAGTTGCCCAATATTTAGGAGCAATTATGAAGCTGAATGCCAAATTATTTGGTAATGAGACTTGAGAGGATGAACCTCCATTGCTCATCAAGGAACTAAATGCCTTGGTTCAGCAAACTCTACCTCAAAAGAAATAGGATCCTGGTAAATTCCTAATTCCCTGTAACATAGGCACAATGACCTTTGAGAAGGCTCTGTGTGACCTGGCATCAGGAATAAACTTAATGCCACTCTCTGTAATGGAGAAATTTGGGATCTTTGAGGTACAGGCTGCCAAATTCTCATTAGAGATGGCAGACAAATCCATGAAACAGGCTTATGGACTAGTAGAGGACGTGTTAGTAAAGGTTGAAGGCCTTTACATCCCTGCTGATTTCATAATCCTAGACACTGGGAAGGATGAGGATGAATCCATCATCCTTGGAAGACCATTCCTAGCCACAGCAAAAGCTATGATTGATGTGGACAGAGGAGAGTTGGTCCTTCAACTGAATGAGGATAACCTTGTGTTTAAAACTCAAGGATCTCCTTCTGTAACCATGGAGAGGAAGCATGAAAAGCTTCTCTCACTACAGAGTCAACCAAAGCTCCCACAGTCAAACTCTAAGTTTGGTGTTGGGAGGCCACAACCAAACTCTAAGTTTGGTGTTGAACCCTCACATTCAAACTCTAAGTTTGGTGTTGGGAGGTCCCAACAATGCTCAGAACATCTGTGAGGCTCCATGAGAGCTCACTGTCAAGCTATTGACATTAAAGAAGCGCTTGTTGGGAGGCAACCCAATGTTATTTAATTATGTTTATTTATTTTCCATTGCTATTTTATGTTTTCTGTAGGTTGATGATCATGTGAAGTCACAAAAATTACTGAAAAATCAAAAACAAAATGAAAAATAGAATGAAAAACTGCACACCCTGAAGGAAGAACTTACTGGCGTTTAACGCCAGAACAAAGCATGGAAGTGGCGTTTAACGCCAGAAACAGGCTACCTTTGGGCGTTTAACGCCAAAACTAAGCAGCAAGCTGGCGTTGAATGCCAGACATGCATGCTAAGGGCATTTTACACGCCTAATTGGAGCAGGGATGTTAAGTCCTTGGCCCCACTGGATCTGTGGACCCCACAGGATCCCCACCTACCTCACCTCTTCTTCTCTCCTCTTCACACCTTTTCATAAACCTCTTCCCCAAATACCCTTCACCAATCACCTCCATACCTCTTCCCCAAAAGCCCTTAACCACTCAAATCCATCCACTCTTCCCCATAAACCCCACCTACCTCCAATATTCAAATTCTTTCCCTCCCATACCCAACCTAATGACCGAACCCTACACTTCCCCCACTCCTATATAAACCCCTCACTCCTTCTTCATTTTCAAACAACACAACCCTTTCTTCTTCCCCTTGGCCGAATCCACACCTCTCTCCCTCTCCTCCATTTTTTTCTTCTTCTTTTGCTCGGGGACGAGCAAACATTTTAAGTTTGGTGTGGTAAAAGTATTGCTTTTTATTTTTCCATAACCATCAATGGCACCTAAGGCCAGAGAAACCTCAAGAAAGAGGAAAGGAAAGGCAATTGCTTCCACCTCTGAGTCATGGGAGATGGAGAGATTCATCTCAAAGGTCCATCAAGACCACTTCTATGAAGTTGTGGCCAAGAAGAAAGTGATCCCTGGTGGACGAAATTGTGATCCTCAAAGTTGGTCTCTTTGTACTTGTATGAAATTTAAATATTGGCTCTATCAAAAATACCCCAAAGAGATCATGGTATGATGAACTGGGATCTTAATAATCCCTGGTAATGGCACCAACAGCTTAGTGTTATTGTTGGACCAAAAGAGTTACAGGCACTGTTAGAGAATCTCACAACTCCGTTCAACTAACCAGTAAGTGTATTGGGTCGTCCAAGTAATAAACCTTACGTGAGTAAGGGTCGATCCCACAGAGATTGTTGGTATGAAGCAAGCTATGGTCACCTTGTAAATCTCAGTTAGGCAGATTAAATGGTTTATGATAAGTTCGAAAATAAATAATAAACAAAAAATAAAATAGGATAGAAATACTTATGTAAATCAATAGTGGGAATTTCAGATAGGCGTATGGAGATGCTGTGCTCCTCTTGAATCTCTATTTTCTTATTACATTCATCCAATCCTTCTTACTCCTTTCCATGGCAAGCTGTATGTAGGGCATCACCGTTGTCAATGGCTACATCCCATCCTCTCAGTGAAAATGGTCCTATGCTCTGTCACAGCACGGCTAATCATTTGTCGGTTCTCAATCAGGTTGGAATAGAATCCCTTGATTCTTTTGCGTCTGTCACTAACGCCCAGCCTTCAAGAGTTTGAAGCTCGTCACAGTCATTCAATCCCGGAATCCTACTCGGAATACCACAGACAAGGTTAGACTTTCCGGATTCCCATGAATGCCGCCATCAATTCTAGCTTATACCACGAAGATTCTGATTAAGGAATCCAAGAGATATGCGCCCGGCCTAAGGTAGAACGGAAGTGGTTGTCAGTCACGTGCGTTCATAGGTGAGAATGATGATGAGTGTCACGGATCATCACATTCATCAAGTTGAAGTGCAACGTATATCTTAGAATAAAAATAAGGAGAATTGAATAGAAAATAATTGTAATTGTATTGAAACTTGAGGTATAGCAGAGCTCCACACCCTTAATCTATGGTGTGTAGAAACTCCACCGTTGGAAATACATAAGTGAAAGGTTCAGGCATGGCTGAGAGGCCAGCCCCCATGATCTGAGAACTAATCGTCCCAAGATGTCTAATACACTAGTAAAACGTTCTATATATAATAAACTAGCTACTAGGGTTTACAGAAGTAAGTAATTGATGCATAAATCCACTTCCGGGGCCCACTTGGTGTATGTTTGGGCTGAACTTGGTCTATCCACGAGCTGAGGCTTTTATTGGAGTTGAACGCCAAGTTGTAACGTGTTTTGGGCGTTCAACTCTGGGTTGTGACGTGTTTCTGGCGTTTGACTCCAGACAGCAACATGGAACTGGCGTTGAGTGCCAGTTTACGTCGTCAATTCCCAAATAACGTATAGAGTATTATATATTGCTGGAAAGCTCTTGATGTCTACTTTCCAACGCCGTTGAGAGCGCGCCATTTGGAGTTTTGTAGCTCTAGAAAATCTATTTCGAGTGCAGGAAGGTCAGATTCCAACAGCATCAGCAGTCCTTTGTCAGCCTCCTATCAGAGTTTTGCTCAAGTCCCTCAATTTCAGCCAGAAATTACCTGAAATCATAGAAAAACACACAAACACATAGTAAAGTCCAGAAATGTTAATTTAACATAAAAACTAATGAAAACATCCCTAAAAGTAGCTTGAACTTACTAAAAACTACCTAAAAACAATGCCAAAAAGCGTATAAATTATCCGCTCATCACAACACCAAACTTAAATTATTGCTTGTCCCCAAGCAACTGAAAATCAAATAGGATAAAAAGAAGAGAATATACTATAAATTCCAAAATATCAATGAATATTAATTCTAATTAGATGAGCGGGACTTGTAGCTTTTTGCTTCTGAATACACTACAAGAAAAATACCTATTCAGCCACACTTTTTTTAAGCTAGATTTGAAAAGCGTAGCCTATTCTATGAATAGGCTACGCTTTTCCACATGTTGCCTTTTTATAAGAGAAAAGGATACACAATTGCAGCATCATTTAAAAAGTGTAGCCTTAGGTATTATAGAAATCACTTATAAAGCGTAGCCGTAGGTTGATATCTATAGGTTCACTTTTTGTATCAAAGGAGACGCTTTTAGAGGGTAGCCTATTTATTAAATTTTGGGTTCATTTTTAAAGTGATGCCTAATATATCTAGAACAAAAAACTTAACACTTAGTGAAATTTTTTCCTCTTTCTTCTGAAAACAAATAAACTCACACTTAGTAAAATTTTTGTTCATTCCCTCCACAAGCAAACTCATACACTAAGTAAAATTCCCTCCAAATCACTCACATCTACAAGCAGGTTCATCCCCTTTCATAAACCCTCATCCCCACAAGCACCGTCGTCGAAGTGGAAACCCTGCCTCCAAAGCTCGCCATCGTTGCCCCCACTCACTCTCTTCACTCTCGCCGTCGACACTCTCGCTGTTGACACTCTCGCTGTTGTCATTGACCCTCTCACTCTCGCCATTGACCCTCTCCCACTCACCATTCACCCGCACTCACCACTCTCCACATTGCTGCACTACTGACCGTCGCTGCGCCGCCCTACCATCGTCGCTGCGCCGCCCTCACCACCGTCATCACCCCCAAATCAGAGAAAAGTGTTTGCCATCACCACTCACCACTCACGGCGTCACCACTCACCACTCCAGGAAGACTCTGCGCTCATTCATCTTCCCCACTCATCTTCATCGTCGCTTCTCTTCGCTGCGGGTCACATCTCGAAGACTCTGCGCTCAACTGAAAGCTTTCTTCATTTGTGAGGTTAGGGTTCTGAATTTAGGTTTCAATTTGGGGGTTTGGTACAATAATCTGTGACATCATGAATTGATGAACATGCATGCTATTGTGCAGCGCAGGAGAACCCGTGAATTTAGGGGTTTTATTCCATTAACACAGGTGAGTTTGGCCATGATTAGTTGCTGCGCAGGAATACCAGGATGAGTTGCTTATTCTATTTGTTGCTTATTATTAGTTTTCTTTTTCTTTCAATTCTACTAATTAATAGTTTCAAGTATTGTGTAGTTTCAATTCTTACTATTAGGTCTCAAGCTAAATTTGTTGGATTCTTGATGAACTCAAATAAAACAAAATATGGCTATGAAAGTCTGATCCCTTAAATAATGTGTGAATCACCTGGCACCACAAGAAAAATACCCAACAAGTTGATGCATGAGCCAGATATGCCATTTTTGAAACCGGTTTCTGCTCTGTAATCACAAACACAACAACTATGGTCTTGTTTATTTCTTGTATTTCAATTAGAATGTTGAAATTTGAGAGTAACCAAGTTGATGCATGAGCCAGATACGCCATTTTTTAGCTGAAATCGTATTTGATTTGGGTGACATTTTAAGATGTTTATTTATTTTCAGGTGACATTTGTATTGAAGTGTGTTTAGTTAATTAGATTCGAGTAATTTGTTTGGTGTTTTGGTATTCTCTTTCTCCTTCACCACTGAATAACAATTTGATGTTCACAAGTTTGATTAAATTAAGCAAAAAACTAAATTATGAATAAACCTTACTTATATCCTTCCTGTCCTGAGGCTCTATCCTGTTCGAGTAGGAGGTCATGAGTGTGGTTGTTTGCCTGTTTTGGCTAGAATGGTATGCTTTTTCTTTGTTACTTATATCCTTCCTTTCTGTAAGGAGCTTTTCATTCCCCTTTACTTTGCTTGAAATACTGAGTAGATGTAAAACCTTTCTCAGGTCATGGAACATTGCATAGCTAGACTATATGTAGCAATGTTCAATGCAATTCTTTGGAAGTCAGCACTTGAGATCCCAACTGATCCTGTATCAGATCCTATTGTAGATTTGAAGGTTTTGCCAATTCCCGCAGGAGATTTGAGCTTTGGTTCTGGTGCACAGCTGAAAAATTCTGTATGTATATATTTGTTTGTATTAAATCTTATGGGGTGTGTCTATAACTTGAATTTGAATGTTTGGACAATAGAAAAATCTTCTATTGATTAAAGTACCACTTTCTTAGAGGGATAGTCATTATGCATAAGATTCAAATTTTTGTTGCCTAGCATAGAATATTGCTATAGTGATTGTTGGAAATAAAAATGATTAATATGAACTAACAAAATTGGGGTTTACAAACATGTTGATGTGAACAGCACAACTACTGTAGTTTCACGTTTTCATATTATGGAAAGTTTGTTTAGGCTTATGAAAGGACTACTTGAACTGTAGGTTGGCAATTGGTCTCGATGGCTTACTGATATGTTCAGCATGGATGTTGAAGATTGTCTGCAAGATCAGGAGAGTGGTGAGAACGATGAGAGCAGGGACAACGATAGCAAACCTAAATCTTTTCTTCTCCTTAACGATTTGAGTGACCTTCTAATGCTCCCAAAGGATATGCTTATGGATAAACAAGTCAGACGAGAGGTTAATTCTCTTCTGTACCATTTCCTTTTCACTTTCTTTTTTGTTGCTCTATCATTATGTTTATTCTGTTTCTTTAATTGTTGAGCAGGTATGTCCATCCATCACCCTTTCGTTGATTATACGGGTGCTCTGCAACTTCACTCCTGATGAGTTCTGTCTAGATCCCGTTCCAGGAATTGTGCTAAAATCTCTGCATGAGGAGGTTTATTCATAATTTAGTTTTTTTGCTTGATTTAATCAAACTTGTGAACATTAAATTGTTATTCAACTATACTATGTTATGAATGATTGAATGTCAAACTTAGTTATTGTGGTTTCTCTAAAGATTCAAATTTGACCATTACCATGTTTTTGGCAGTTAGAAATTTACGAGTAATATAAAATGTGTAGCATCCCATCACTTTGAAAAAGAGAAAAAAAAAACACCATACAGGATCATCTAAGTTTTGATTTTGTTTTGGACAATACTGTTAGTTTCATGCAGGAAAGAATATGGGACTTGGCAAAGACTATACCATCTTCTCCTTGATTGATGGAGTTGTAAAAAATTTGGGCCTGACAGGAAAAATGTTAAGTGAATCTTTTTACACCTTGATTATGTTACTTAGAAAAATTATAGAGAATACAAATTGAAGCTTAATTATTATGATTTCTTCTACTTCAGGTGAGTGTTTACCCACGAGAAGTGCAACCTGAGAATCCCAACAGCTATAGAGCAAAGAAGAGGGAGTATTTCAGGATGAGGCACAAACACAGAAAGGCTAGAGAAGTAGGAGCAGTACTTTAACCCCAACTGGTGCTAGCTTCTGTTCCTGATGTTGCCATCACTAATCCAGTGTGCTGATATATGTGTAAAATTCCCCCTGTATCTGTGATTCCCTTATAGCATTGTATTCAGTTTTGTTTTGAATTTTGAAATAGAAAACTAATTATGATTTTATGTATTATTCTTGACATTTCTTTTTGTTCAATAATTTTCTGTTTGATGATGAGTTCTCACACTTTCCACCTTCACAAGCTAAGCTAAATTGATATACATTGATATCACCGGGTCATTCACCCTTCCGATTATTTTTTTTTTACTTTGGGTCCCTAACTTTAATTATTTAATCATTTTTCTTGTTCTTATTCATCTTTTTCAGGTAGCTAACCTCCGCGAAAGGTTCGAGCAACACAGACACGTGGTTCGTTTCTCATCTAACATTACATTCTTTTTAATTAGTGCTAAATTTAGGTTGATGATTCTCACTTTACTCTTTGAAACAACGCCGTTTTTCCCTTTTGCACTTGAAATTAAACTGATTGGCATGATTTTGTGAATTTAGCATTCAGCTTTAATGAGAATAATAAAAAAGCAACAAGTTTATTTTCTTGTATTTTTAATCTTTAATATGATACTTGCAATTGGAACATGTGCTTCATTTGTTGCTTTTGCCAGGCAGACTTTTCACAATTCATTCGGTTCTATGATTTTGTTTTCTTCATGTGTCGCGAGAATGGTCAAAAGAATATTTGTAAGTAGCCCAGTCATTTTCTTCAACATAATCTTGTATTGATTGCGTATGGTGGTGAATCAGTATGCAAAATCTTTACATGCTTCTCTTTTTGAATTATGATAATATGCAGCTGTAAGTAGGGCAGTAACTACTTGGAAATTAGTTCTTGCTGGGAATGAACAAGGGAATGAACACTGATACAATTGTTAAGGCCAAGAGTTTTTTTTTGGTGATGAAGATCAGCATGAAAAAGATGTGTTTGAGAAGAATTTGAAGGTGCGTCATTATGCCAAGATTAGAAGATTAACGATTTTCTGTTTGTTAAGTTCTTTTCGGATATAGAGTGCAAACTTTGAATTTTAATTGATATGTGATACAAGTTTCATGCGACTTAAATTATCTTAAGTTATATTTTGATTGTTAATGGCTTCTTAAGATTATGTCTTTGTATTGTGTAAGGATAATTTTTATTATTTAAAAAAATTATTTAGTATAATTATATGTTTAATTTTATTTTATAATATTTAACTCATTTAATTAAAAATATAAAATTATATATGTAATAATATTATTAAATATTATGTTGTATAAAAAATTATTAGAATATTATATACATATAGAAAATAAAAAAAAATAAAAAAAATGTGGAACCTAAGGCTACACTTATATAGAGTAGCTATAATTATACAGAAAATTAAAAAAAATAATAAAGGACCTAGGGCTACACTTATATAGAGTAGCTATGATATACAATGGGGCTACGCTTTACAGGTGATGCAGTAGCGTTGAAAAGCGTAGCCTATTCTGGTAAAAATGGAAGCTGAAAAGCGTAGCCTTTGGTCCTGGACAGCATCACTTGAAAAGCGTAGCCTATTCCCAAACGCCAAAAGCGTAGCCCTTGGTGCAGAAAAGCGTAGCCTTTGATAATAGGCAACGGCCGAATAGGAATCACCCCAAAAAACGTAGCCGTAGCCCAAAAAGCGTAGCCATAGCCTAAGGCATCATTTTTTTTCACTTTTAGCTACACTTTTTAAGTGTACCTGAATGAGTGTTTTTCTTGTAGTGATAGTTTTGGCATCTCACTTTGTCCTTTGAAGTTCAGAATGATTGGCTTCTCTAGGAACTTAGAATTTCGGATGGTGTTATTGATTCTCCTAGTTAAGTATGTTGATTCTTGAACACAGCTACTTATGAGTCTTGGCCGTGGCCCTAAGTACTTTGTTTTCCAGTATTACCACCGGATACATAAATGCCACAGACACATTACTGGGTGAACCTTTTCAGATTGTGACTTAGCTTTGCTAAAGTCCCCAGTTAGAGGTGTCTAGAGCTCTTAAGCACACTCTTTTTGCTTTGGATCACGACTTTAACCACTCAGTCTCAAGCTTTTCACTTGGACTTGCATGCCACAAGCACATGGTTAGGAACAGCTTGATTTAGCCGCTTAGGCCTGGATTTTATTTCCTTGGGACCTCCTATCCATTGATGCTCAAAGCCTTGGATCCTTTTTACCCTTGCCTTTTGGTTTTAAAGGCTATTGGCTTTTTCTGCTTGCTTTTTCTTTCTTTCTTTCTATTTTTTTCGCCATTCACTGCTTTTTCTTGCTTCAAGAATCAAATTTATGATTTTTCAGATTGTCAATAACATTTCTCTTTGTTCATCATTCTTTCAAGAGCCAACAATTTTAACATTCATAAACAACCAGATCAAAATTTATGCACCATTCAAGCATTCATTCAGAAAACAAAAAGTATTGTCACCACATTAATATAATTAAACTAAATTCAAGGATAAATTTGAAATTCATGTACTTCTTGTTCTTTTGAATTAAAAAAATTTTTCATTTAAGAGAGGTGAAGGATTCATAGAATTATTCATAGCCTTAAGACATAGTTACTAAATACTAATACTCATGTAATAAAGACACAAACATAGATAAACATATAACATAAAAAAATGAAAAGCAAAAAAATTAAGGACAAGGAATGAGTCCACCTTAGTGAGGGTGGCGCCTTTTTGAAGGACCATTGATGTCCTTGAGCTCTTTTATGTCTCTTCCTTGCCTTTGTTGCTTGATCCCTAGTGATTTTAGTGCTCTTATCCTTATTTGCTCCCAATAGTTGTGTGGAGGACAATTTATCCCCTGAGGTATCTCAGGGATCTCTTGATTTGCAGTCAAATGTTCTACCACTGAGCTATAAACCCTTTAGATGAGTCTTTCCATCTCCCATGACTCAGAGGTGGAAGCTTTTGTCTTTTTCCTTGTTCCTGCTCATATAGGGAAGAAGAGAACAAGAAAAGAAAGAGGAATCCTCTATGTCACAATATAGAGATTCCTTTATGTTAGTAGAAGAAGAAAGGGAAGAAGAGTGAAGAAGAATGGGTAAGGGTAGAGGTGGTGATTTGTGATGAAGAGAAGTGAAGAGAAGTGTTAGTAAATAAATAAATAAATAGAAGAAGAGGAGAGATAGAAAATTTTTGAAAATAATTTTGAAAAAGTAGTTAGTGATTTTCGAAAATTAAAGATAATATATAATTAAAATTAAAATTTAAAACAATTAAAAAGAATTTTTGAAAAAGAGATGAGATATTTTCCAAAATTAGAGAGGGATAGGTAGTTAGTTGGTTTTGAAAAAGATAAGAAACAAACAAAAAGTCAAATAGTTAGTTGAAAAAGATATTAAAATTAAAATTGAAAAGATAAGAAGATAAGAAGTTTAGATAAGATATTTTTAAATCAAATTTTGAAAAAGATAAAATTTTGAAAAAGATAAGATAACTAGATAAGATAAAATAATAAGATTTTTAAGAAAAAGATATTTTGAAAAAGATTTAATTTTTAAAATTAAAATTAATTACTTAACTAACAAGAAACTAAAAGATAGGATTCTAGAATTTTAAAGATTGAACCTTTCTTAACAAGAAAGTAACAAACTTCAAATTTTTGAATCAATCACATAAATTGTTAGCTAATTTTCGAAAATATGATGTAAAAGATAAGAAAAAGATTTTGAAAATAAATTGAAAAAGATTTTTGAAATTTTCGAAAAAAAGGAAAAAATGGAAAAGATATGATTTTTGAAAAAGATTTTGAAAAGATAAGATTTTTAAAATTGAAAATTTGACTTGACTTGTAAAAAATAACTAATTTTTAAAAATTTTTGACCAAGTCAACCCAAAATTTCGAAAATTTGGAGGGAAATAAGGAAAATATATTTTTTGATTTTTTTTGAATTTTTAATGATGAGAGAGAAAAACAAAAAAAAATGACTCACAACATGAAAATTATGAATCAAAACTCATGATGCATGCAAGAACACTATGAATGTCAAGATGAACACCAAGAACACTTTGAAGATCATGATGAACATCAAGAACATAATTTTGAAAAATTTTTGATGCAAAGAAAACATGCAAGACACCAAACTTAAAAATCTTTAATGCATGGACTCTAACAAACAAAAAATGCATATGAAAAACAACAAACAACACAAAACAAGAAATCATCAAGATCAAACAAGAGGATTTACCAAGAACAACTTGAAGTTCATGAAGAACACTTTGAAAAAAAAAATTTTAAGCATGCAATTGACGCCAAACTTAAAAATTGACTCAAGACTCAAACAATAAACACAAAATATTTTTGGTTTTTATGATTTTCTAATTTTTTTGTATTTTTATTAATTTTTTTTCGAAAATATTCTTTAGAAAAACGAAAATAAGAGAAAAATTTTGAAAACTTTTTGAAAAGAAAATAAAAAGAAAATTACATAATCTGAGCAATAGGATGAACTGTCAGTTGTCCATACTCGAACAATCCCCGGCAATGGCGCCAAAAACCTGGTGCACGAAATTGTGATTCATTCTTTTCTAACTCAAAAAAATCCCCGGCAACGGTGCCAAAAACTTGGTGGACGAAATTGTGATCCTCAAAGTTGGTCTCTTTGTACTTGTATGAAATTTAAATATTGGCTCTATCAAAAATACCCTAAAGAGATCATGGTATGATGAATTGGGATCTTAATAATCCCTGGTAATGGCACCAACAGCTTAGTGTTGTTGTTGGACCAAAAGAGTTACAGGCACTGTTAGAGAATCTCACAACTCCGTTCAACTAACCAGCAAGTGTACTGGGTCGTCCAAGTAATAAACCTTACGTGAGTAAGGGTCGATCCCACAGAGATTGTTGGTATGAAGCAAGCTATGGTCACCTTGTAAATCTCAGTTAGGCAGATTATATGGTTTATGATAAGTTCGAAAATAAATAATAAACAGAAAATAAAATAGGATAGAAATACTTATGTAAATCAATAGTGGGAATTTCAGATAGGCGTATGGAGATGTTGTGCTCCTCTTGAATCTCTATTTTCTTATTACATTCATCCAATCCTTCTTACTCCTTTCCATGGCAAGCTGTATGTAGGGCATCACCGTTGTCAATGGCTACATCCCATCCTCTCAGTGAAAATGGTCCTATGCTCTGTCACAGCACGGCTAATCATCTGTCGGTTCTCAATCAGGTTGGAATAGAATCCCTTGATTCTTTTGCGTCTGTCACTAACTCCCAGCCTTCAGGAGTTTGAAGCTCATCACAGTCATTCAATCCCGGAATCCTACTCGGAATACCATAGACAAGGTTAGACTTTCCGGATTCCCATGAATGCCGCCATCAATTCTAGCTTATACCACGAAGATTCTGATTAAGGAATCCAAACGATATGTGCCCGGCCTAAGGTAGAACGGAAGTGGTTGTCAGTCACGTGCGTTCATAGGTGAGAATGATGATGAGTGTCACGGATCATCACATTCATCAAGTTGAAGTGCAACGTATATCTTAGAATAAGAATAAGGAGAATTGAATAGAAAATAATAGTAATTGTGTTGAAACTTGAGGTACAACAGAGCTCCACACCCTTAATCTATGGTGTGTAGAAACTCCACCGTTGGAAATACATAAGTGAAAGGTTCAGGCATGGCTGAGAGGCCAGCCCCCATGATCTGAGAACTAATTGATGACATGTCATCATATACCTATTTTTCTATGCTTTTTCATACAAAAAATTGATAATTTGTGCTTAAATATTGAATGCTTTTATACTTAATTGGTATATTTCCTTGATCTTTTAATTTTATAAATCTTGTAGGAAATAAGAAGAAAAAGAAGCAAAGAAGCACAAAAAAGGAGAAAAAAAGAGCTTTGGGACACACTTTGAAGTTGGAGCACACTTTGGAGCCTTAGGCCACGCTTTTAAAAGCGTGGCCATGACCAAATTAAAGGAGAATAGACAATCAGCACACACTGCCCTGCTCTTGCCAAGGGCAGGGCAGAATCGTGATGCAAAGTGCGGTTGGAAGCAAGAATTTTCGCTAAGGTAAAATCTGGGCGCTCACAACATGACCATGCCTCCTTCAAAGGGCTATAACTTGAGGTACAGACGTCCAATTGATGTGCTTCCAGTTGCGTTGGAAAGCTGACATTTAGAGCTTTCCAACGATATATAGCAATCCATATTTGGCGTACAATTGAGGCAGAAACGAAAGGCAACTTTAAGGGCCAAAAATAAGCGAAAATAAACCAATGTGCTTCCACCAAGGTTCGAAGCTGAAGCCTCACCCCAAAGCAAAGTAGCGCTCATTTTTCTGCTCTGCCCTCTTGGAGAGCAGGGCAATGTCGTGCTCTTCATGGAAAATCAAGGAAAATTGCTCCCCCAATTGCTTGCCACAAGAATCGAACACGGCGCCATGAGGAAGCAAGAAACTAGGCCTTACTTTGGTGCCAAGAAAACCAAGGAAAAGAAGTAGCGTGTGCATCCACCATGTTTCGAACTTGGAACTTCACTTTTGGAAACACTGCCTGCCCTCCACGAGGGCAGGGCAGCATTTTGTGGTGCACGGCCAGCGGGCAGAATCTGGCGCACCAAGGGGGTCTCGGCAGCATCAGCACGCACGGGCAGCAGAATCTGGCGCACCAAAAAACTCTGCCCTGCCCTCCACAAGGGCAGGGCAGTATCTTGCAGCACCAACACGCACGCACCAAGGGACGCATGCACCATTTTCTGCCCTGCCCTCCACAAGGGCAGGGCAGCCTCCTGGGAGCAACATATGGGCCAAAATTCAATTTAATTCAATTCCTCACCAAATTGAATCAAAGCCAACCAAACCCATTTCTCCTCAAATCCAAAGCAAGCAAAGCCCACATCATCACTCAAAGGCACATGGATCAATTAAATTAGGATTTTCATTTTTGTAATTTGTTTTAATTTCATTTTCATTTTTTATTTTGTAAAGCCTATATAAAGGCATCAATTAGAGCTCGGAAAAGGGAGGCTAGCTCCACTAGGGAGTATTAGGATTTGAGAGCTCTCTCTTTTAGTTTTCATTTCTGTTTTGAAATTTTGGATTGAGGTTGGAGGAATTCTGTTTCAATCTTTAATCTGAAATCCATCTTTGTTCATCTTATGCATAATTTCTAAGAATTGAAAGTTGAATCTGCGTTCTCATTTACTGCTTCATTTCTTCTTTCTTCTACAAACTTGTTTTCTGTTGAATCAAGGAAGGGCTTGAGATCTAGACTTGTTTTCTAGTCTCATTGATTCCCTGAGATCTTCAACATTCTTTTAAATTGCTGCAAATTAAGCATCGCTTTCTATTTTTAATTCTTCAAGCAATTTTTCATTTCTGTATGAATCTGCTGCACTTACTTCATCTTTTACTTCTTTGCTTGATTGCACTTTACATTTTCTTGTTGAAGTTTTAATTCCCTGCACCCAATCCCCTTTACATTTGATGCAATTTACATTTCTTGTCATTTAAGATTCTTGCAATTTACATTTCTTGCTCTTTAAGTTATTTGCCAATTTACTTTCTGCATCTTTAAGATTTCTGCCATTTACTTTCTGTTGGCTACACTTCACACAATTCACTCAATGTTAGCTTGACTAAACTAATCACCCACTAAAGTTGCTTGATCCATCAATCCCCACTACAAAAAAAGAGTTTAAAATGGCATTGACATTACGGCAGTTTTAAAGAACCGCCGTAATACCCGGTTATAATGGCATCTTTGGTTGCTGCCATAATTAACTGTGTTTTCTGGCGGTTCTGGTGATTATGGCGGTTTTGAACTGCCGTTTTCACACATATATAAAACAAAAGAATTGCAACCCTAACCTCATTAAACGAAACACAGTAACGGCGCTCTCGATCTCGCTTCTCTCTCCTTCGGCTCCTCCATGCTCCGACAGTGCCGTTCTTCCCTCTCGGCTTCTCCTCTCTCCACCAGTTACGATTTCTCTTGGTACTTCTCCCTCTCCGCCAGTTTTGAACAAACGCAGGGAAGAAGAAGAAGAGAGTGACTCTTTCGTGCATCACGGAGAAGAACCGTAATTGAAGCATTTTCATCTCAGGTAGCCTTTTTTACAAGTCTTCCAATCTCTTCATCTTTGTTTCGTTATGTGTTTGTGCGTTGAAGTTTGAACCACCGCTGTCCTTCCCAATTCTCGGTCTACTTGAATTTAGGGTTTTCCAGCCATAGTTTGTACTTTTTGGACCATGATACACTCGAATCTACATCTCTTGCATTGTTGTTTGAGTAATAATGTTGCCACTTGAGCTTCAATATTTATGTAATAAAGAGAATCGAAGATTTTTTTTAGCATCGCACAAATCGGTTGCTAAATGTGTAGGTAATGTTATATGCAAAGTCCTCCTTGAAGCGATTGTGATGATAAATGTTTAAGACTTTCTGCATTGATAGGTCTTCGTTGGGTGCTATGTTATTATTTCCATAATTTGAACAATTTGTCATTGACAATCTTTTCCTAGCATTTATGTAACCGGATCATTCCCTTGTTTTTCATGGTTAAATTTTGTTTCTCTGAAGAGCATGGTAGTGTTCTCCATAATTCGGACAAGTTCTCATTGACAATCGTTGATGCTGCTGATTTTCTGATGATTTCAACTTACATAGCAAAACTAGAATTTGCTTAGTATTTTTAGGAAATTAATATCAAGAAATGCTGTTGTCTTTTGTTTTTTCTTGTTTGCTGGTTCAATTTTTAAGGCGCAGTTTCTGGATTAAAATAGTTCTCAAAGCACTCCATTTTTAAATGTTCTCAATGACCAGTCAGATTTTTAGTATATTCTATTCCTTATTCACATGTTAGGCCTCCTTTTAATTCACATAGCTTGTTTTTGCTGACCCCTTTTTATATTTTAACTTTTAGTTTCAATTTTACATGTCTTCAGATACCTTATATTGACTATTAAACTCACTTGTCTTACTTGTGTTTGAGACTTTTAGCTGGTTTTTAATCAATTATTCAAATAGGCACCACCAGATTTTGCATTTAACCAAGAAATGAAGAAATAAGAATTAATTGAAAACAGATAGTGTGTCTTTGTGTTTTTATGTAAACCAGTTTTTTTGATTATTTAGATAACTAACTAACTTGCTTTAACTAACATGAATTTGTTGGTGATAATTTTTCATGTGAAACAGGTTTTTTGCTGTATCTGATTTTTGTTGCTTTAACTAACCAAAAATTGCTTACCCTGTATCTGATTTTTGCTGCTGTTTTCCAGCAACTGTCGTTAGTTTGCTTCTTCAAGTGTTTGAATTGAATGCTTACTTCAATGTTGCAACAATCTATTCTTTATTTTTAGTATTTATCTTGCATTTAGCTTGATTTTGGAAATTAAGATAGTAATCTTGTTTCCTTAAGTGCTCTTACAAATACTAGAAATGAGATCTTTTCATGAAAGTTTTTTACCTTGTTGCGTTGGTTTGTTTCTCTTTCAGTTTATGTATCATGGTCTATTCCATTACATGAGCTTGTCAAATGTTCTTTATTTTTGTAGTAAGGGAAGTTTTGTCAACATGGATTTTGTGATTTGATCATGTCACTTGATTATTATTCAAGAATGTACTATCCAATTGTGTTAACTATGTGCTACACAAGTCATATTTTAGACACCCATCACAATGATAAAGATAGTACTTTCAGTTATCGTGGCAGTCATTTAATGTGGCACCAAGCACCCACATGGCACATGGATGAATCTCTCTCAGCTGACCTGTGCTACCTAAAGTTAGGCTAAGAATACTGAATTATCTGTGAATTTTAGTGTCAAATACATGAGCTGCATTCATGATGGCTGAATTTATCTTTGTTGCAGTTTTTGAGCTTATTAACTAGTTAAAATTTGACATTGATTATAGTTGTTGCTGTTGCACTAAATTAGTGAAGTATTTGAAATTCGATAGTGAGAAAAGAGTTTAAGTGTACTCCAATGCTTGCTAAGTATAAACGATGAAATGAAAAGGCTTAGAAAGGAAGTTTAAATTTCTTAAGTAAATAAAATCACACGTTGTTATTGCCACTAGCTAATGCACAAAGTTGATGGTCCTCACTGCTGCTTGTGGTTGGTTAATCATACATATATTTTGCTCTGATAAGTAATCTTGGTAATTAATTTTAATTTGTAGTCTTTTATTTTCAACTATACCTTCCTTTCTTTAATTTTTTTAACTAACTATATCTCTTTTTGGCTTCGATGTATAAGATAACTCCAAGAACAGTGAAGGCATAACCACACATTCCTATCATGGAAATTGGATTCTTGAAAATCAAAATCTACGTTCTGAGTTGAAGGAGCTAATTCCAGAATATCAGGTTCGTTCTATTGTTTTAAGCTTTGGCAGTGATACCTATTTCTGTATACATGCAAAGTCTTCTTTTTCATTATATAATAAACAAATTTAAGGCAAAAATAATAATTGATATGGAGAACATGGAGTAGTTTTCCTTTCATCATGATTAGGATTAGTGCCAAAATTGCATGTGTCTTAGTTATTACTATTGGCAATATGCTAATAAGCTTATCAGCTCATTATTAGTTCAGACTTCAGACTATGTTACCATTTTAGAGTGTACTCGAAAAATTAAGTGGAAGAAGCTAAGCCATGTATATCAGTATATGTATCTTGTTAATTAGTTATATATTTAATTTAATTTATTAGGTATATTTATTTATTATACTAAATAAAAAGCTAGGACTCTATATATAATGAATTATATTTTATAAATGTTGTATTAATTAATTTTTATTGTTCAAATCCGTTAATAATATAATTTGATATTAATCCTAAATTATCAAAAATACAACATTCATATATTTTTAGTTGATTATACATTTAATTTTAATAAATCTGTTAGATATTTAATTTCGTGTACATTAATTAGTTATATATTTAATTTTAATAAATCTGTTGGTGATAATTTTTCATGTGAAATAGGTTTTAGATCTTCTTCAACTCTTGCTGCTAGCTACTTTACTTTGAAAAAAGAAGGGAAATTATCATTTGAAAGAGGTAATTATAATTTTCTTATATTTTCTTTTAAATACTATTTAAGTTTTTAATATCTGATTTGCATATAAAAGAATAAATTTCTTGCCTTTAGAATATATATAGATTTTTAATGAATAGATTTTTTAAAATCCTTATTTGTAATCCCTCTTAGTCATGTCAATCGATAAGTCATGGATTGGAAAACCACGAACCACGCATGAGTATAAAGATGGTTTAAACAAGTTTTTGGATTTTGCTTTTGAGCATCGATCTCTCGCGGGTCGTCAGATTAAATGCCCTTGTCCGGTGTGTGGTTTTGGCAAGTGGCAAACAAGAAAGAAATTTTTTGAACATTTAATAGTCAAGCCATTTCCAGAAAACTACAAAGTTTGGTATTGGCATGGTGAAGAAGTAGTTGGAGTTGGGTCACAAGTTCATCAAACTAGTCACATTGTACAAGATGATTCCACATCTCAGCATCCAATGGTAACAATGCTCAATGACGCGTTTGGAGTTGCTGGACTTGACTTGAATGAAGATGGAGATGGAGATGAAGACAACATAGAAGATGGAGATGGAGACAATGCAAAAAATGAAGAGCACAATGGAGAAAATGTAGAATTTTACAAGTTGTTAGAAGATGGCAATGAACAATTGTATGAAGGGTGCACAAAGTATTCAAAATTGTCTTTCTTAATTAGTCTGTATCACATAAAGTGCTTATATAGAATAAGCGACAAAGCCATGACCGAAATTCTCAAGTTATTAAAAGATGCCTTTGGAAATGCAAAGATTTCAAATACATTCTATGAGGCCAAGAAAACCATAAATAATGACTGCATGTTATATTGGGGGGAGGATGAAGATTTGCAAGAATGCAAAAGATTTGCTCTCGATACTTAGAAGGGATTGAGACAAGATTTAATAGGCCACCACGTGTTGATGATCGTCCAGATGATAATTACAGTACACATGTGGATTCCCTTTTTCCACAAATGGGGAACTCAAAGGGAGCTTTCACAGTATTTGAGTTGTCACCTATGAAAAAAAAACAAGCACATCGATATGTGGTTTTAAATTGTCCATATGTCAAACCGTTCATTGAGTAAGTGCTTAAGGATTTTCGTACATGTTTTTTATTTACTTGAAAATAGTTGTTTAGTTAGAGTTAAACTTCCATATCTGACAGTGATTTCAAAGATTTTGTACGAAGACGATCTAAGGGTAGAAGGCCTTCAAATGTAGAGATAGAAAAAAGAGTCAATAAAGATTTTGTTACTTGGTTTCCTGCGTAGGTAAATAGAGAAGTGATAATTTTTTGCTAATATTGAGCTAGTATTTGTGGATATAATAACTAATATCTCTATCATAATAGCTTATGAACCCAGATATTATGAATATTGTGCATGAGGATTTGAGATACTTAGCAAGGGGTCCATTACGATATGCCAAGAGGTTTTCTACATTTAGTATTAATGGGTTCTCCTTTCGAACTACCAATCGAGACAAAGGGTTAAAGACCCAGTATAGTGGAGTTTTTTTAATGTCTTCAACTCCTTGTGTTGCTAGCGCTAGTGATGCTGATGTTAGGAATGCTGATTTGTCATATTATGGCAAACTAGAAGATATTATAGAACTAAACTACAACGGCCGATTTCGGGTTACTTTATTCAAATGTAAATGGGCTGACACCACTAGAGAACAGGGCTGTAGAAAGGATAATTGGGGTTTTACTTCTGTTAATTTTTCACGCGTAATACACAGTGGTGACCGAGAGGAGGATGATCCATATATTGAAGCCTCACAAGCTCGAATGGTGTATTTTGTCAATGATGAAGTGAATAAAGATTGGAGTGTTGTCGTGCATTTGAAGCCAAGAGATTCATATGATATGGGGAGAAATGAAGATGATGAACCATGCGAGAATGAGCCATGGTTAGAGCAAAACTTAGATTCTTTATTTGAAAATGGTGATAATCTATCATTGTTAAGAGATGAGGTATGGTGCGCGAAATTGTGAACAATACTTTTTTCACAACTCTCATAATCCCCGGTAATGGCTCCAAACACGTGGTGGCTCAATACCATGGCATTACACAACTTCGCACAACTAACCAGCAAGTGCACTGGGTCGTCCAAGTAATAAACCTTACGTGAGTAAGGGTCGATCCCACGGAGATTGTTAGTATTGAAGCAAGCTATGGTCATCTTGTAAATCTTAGTCAGGCAAACTCAAATGTATATGGTGATGAACGAAAATAACACAAAGGTAAAGATAGAGATACTTATGTAATTCATTGGTAGGAACTTCAGATAAGCGCATGAAGATGCCTTCCCTTCCGTCTCTCTGCTTTCCTACTGCCTTCATCCAATTCTTCTTAGTCCTTTCCATGGCAAGCTCGTGTAGGATTTCACTGTTGTCAGCAGCTACCTCCCATCCTCGCAGTGAAAACTAATGCTCATACACTCTGTCACAGTGCGGCTAATCACCGGTTTGGTTCCCTCCCCTACCGGAATAGAATCACTCTTTTGCGTCTGTCACTAACACCCAGTAGGTTACAGGTTTGAAGCACGTCACAGTCATTCAATCATTGAATCCTACTCAGAATACCACAGACAAGGTTTAGACCTTCCGGATTCTCTTGAATGCCGCCATCAGGTCCTGCCTATACCACGAAGACTCTGATCTCACGGAATGGTTGGCTCGTTTGTCAGGCGAGCACTCGGTTGTCAGGCGATCAACCATGCATCGTGCAATCAGGAATCCAAGAGATATTCACCAAGCCTCAAATGCTTGTAGAACAAGAGTGGTTGTCAGTCACTTTGTTCATGAGTGAGAATGGTGATGGGCGTCAATCATCACCTTCATCAAGTTGAAGAACAAGTGATATCTTGGAACAAGAACAAGCGGAATTGAATGGAAGAACAATAGTAATTGCATTAATACTCGAGGTACAGCAGAGCTCCACACCTTAATCTATGGTGTGTAGAAGCTCCACCGTTGAAAATACATAAGAACAAGGTCTAGGCATGGCCGTGAGGCCAGCCTCCCAATGATCTAAGAACTAGATGTCCAAAGATGAAAATACAATAGTAAAAGGTCCTACTTATAAGAACTAGTAGCCTAAGGTGTACAGAAATGAGTAAATGACATAAAAATCCTCTTCCGGGCCCACTTGGTGTGTGCTTGGGCTGAGCAATGAAGCAAATTTCGTGTAGAGACTCTTCTTGGAGTTAAACGCCAGCTTTGGTGCCAGTTTGGGCGTTTAACTCCCATTTGGGTGCCAGTTCCAGCGTTTAACGCTGGGATTTCTTGAGGTGACTTTGAACGCCGGTTTGGGCCATCAAATCTTGGGCAAAGTATGGACTATCATATATTGCTGGAAAGCCCAGGATGTCTACTTTCCAACGCCGTTGAGAGCGCGCCAATTGGGCTTCAGTAGCTCCAAAAAATCCACTTTGAGTGCAGGGAGGTCAGAATCCAACAGCATCTGCAGTCCTTTTCAGTCTCTGAATCAGATTTTTGCTCAGGTCCCTCAATTTCAGCCAGGAAATACCTGAAATCACAGAAAAACACACAAACTCATAGTAAAGTCCAGAAAAGTGATTTTTAACTAAAAACTAATAAAAATATACTAAAAACTAACTATATCATATCAAAAACATACTAAAAACAATGCCAAAAAGTATACAAATTATCCGCTCATCACAACACCAAACTTAAATTGTTGCTTGTCCCCAAGCAACTGAAAATCAAATAAGATAAAAAGAAGAGAATATGCAATGAATTCCAAAAACATCTGTGAAGATCAGTATTAATTAGATGAGCGGGGCTTTTAACTTTTTGTCTCTGAATAGTTTTGGCATCTCACTCTATCCTTTGAAATTCAGAATGGTTGGCTTCTTTAGGAACTCAGAGTCCAGATAGTGCTAATGATTCTCTTAGTGAAGTATGATGATTCTTGAACATAGCTATTTATTGAGTCTTGGCTGTGGCCCAAAGCACTCTGTCTTCCAGTATTACCACCGGATACATACATGCCACAGACACTTAATTGGGTGAACCTTTTCAGATTGTGACTCAGCTTTGCTAAAGTCCCCAATTAGAGGTGTCCAGGGTTCTTAAGCACACTCTTATTTGCCTTGGATCACAACTCTTTATTCTCTATTTTTTTCGTTTTTCTTTTTCTTTTTCTTCTTTTTCGATTTTTTTCTTTTTTTTTTTTTGAAAGTGATTTTTCTTGCTTCAAGAATCATTTTAATGATTTTTCAGATCCTCATTAACATGTCTCCTTTTTCATCATTCTTTCAAGAGCCAACATTCATGAACCACAAATTCAAGATATATATGCACTGTTTAATCATACATTCAGAGAACAAAAATATTGCCACCACATCAAAATAATTAAACCGCTATAAAATTCAAAATTCATGCAATTCTTTTTCTTTTTCAATTAAGCACATTTTTATTCAAGAAAGGTGATGGATTCATAGGACATTCATAACTTTAAGGCATAGACACTAAGACACTAATGATCACAAGACACAAACATGGACAAACATAAGCATAAAATTCGAAAAACAGAAGAATAAAGAACAAGGAAATCAAAGAACGGGTCCACCTTAGTGATGGCGGCTCTTTCTTGCTCTTGAAGATCCTATGGAGTGCTTGAGCTCCTCAATGTCTCTTCCTTGTCTTTGTTGCTCCTCCCTCATGATTCTTTGATCTTCTCTAATCTCATGAAGGATGATGGAGTGTTCTTGATGCTCCACCCTTAATTGTCCCATGTTGGAACTCAACTCTCCTAGGGAGGTGTTTAGTTGCTCCCAATAGTTTTGTGGAGGAAAATTCATCCCTTGAGGAATCTCAGGGATCTCATGATGAGTGGGATCTCTTGTGTACTCCATCCTTTTCTTGGTGATGGGCTTGTCCTCATCAATGGGGATGTCTCCCTCTATGTCAACTCCAACTGAATAACAGAGGTGACAGATGAGATGAGGAAAGGCTAACCTTGCCAAGGTGGAGGTCTTGTCCGCCACCTTATAGAGTTCTTGGGCTATAACCTCATGAACTTCTATTTCTTCTCCAATCATGATGCTATGGATCATGATGGCCCGGTCTATGGTAACTTCGGACCGGTTGCTAGTGGGAATGATTGAGCGTTGTATGAACTCTAACCACCCTCTAGCCACGGGCTTGAGGTCATGCCTTCTCAATTGGACCGGCTTTCCTCTTGAATCTTGCTTCCATTGTGCGCCCTCTTCACATATAACTGTGAGGACTTGGTCCAACCTTTGATCAAAGTTGACCCTTCTAGTGTAAGGATGTTCATCTCCTTGCATCATAGGCAAGTTGAACGCCACCCTCACACTCTCCGGACTAAAATCCAAGTATTTCCCCCGAACCATAGTAAGATAATTCTTTGGATTCGGGTTCACACTTTGGTCATGGTTCTTGGTGATCCATGCATTGGCATAGAACTCTTGAACCATCAAGATTCCGACTTGTTGAATGGGGTTGGTAAGAACTTCCCAACCTCTTCTTTGGATCTCATGTCGGATCTCCGGATATTCACCCTTTTTGAGTGAAAAGGGGACCTCGGGGATCACCTTCTTCAAGGCCACAACTTCATAGAAGTGGTCTTGATGCACCCGTGAGATGAATCTATCCATCTCCCATGACTCGGAGGTGGAAGCTTTTGCCTTCCCTTTCCTCTTTCTAGAGGTTTCTCCGGCCTTGGATGCCATAATGGTTATGGAAAAACGGAAAAGCAACGCTTTTACCACACCAAACTTAAAATGTTTGCTCGTCCTCGAGCAAAAGAAGAAAGAAGAGAGTAGAAGAAGAAGAAATGAGGAAGAGGGAGATGGTGGTGTGTTCGGCCAAAGAGGGGGAGAAGTGGTGTTTAGGTTGTGTGAAAATGAAGGGTTGAAGAAGGGTATATATAGGAGTGAGGGTGTAAAGGGTTCGGCCATGATGGGTGGATTTGGGAGGGAAAGTGGTTTGAATTTGAAGGGTGAGGTTGGTGGGGGTTTATGAAGGATGGATGTGAGTGGTGAAGGGAAAGATGGGATTTGATAGGTGAGGGGTTTTTGGGGAAGAGGTGTTGAGGTGATTGGTGAATGGGGGAAGAAGAGAGAGAGTGATGGTAGGGTTCTGTGGGGTCCACAGATCCTGTAGTGTCAAGGAAAAGGCATCCTTGCACCAAATGGCATCAAAATCCACGTTTTGAGCCATTTCTGGCGTTAAACGCCGGGCTGGTGCCCATTCCTGGCGTTTAACGCCAGGTTCTTGCCCTTTCCTGGCGTTTAACGCCAGTCTGGTGCCCCTTTCTGGCGTTAAACGCCCAGAATGGTGCCAGACTGGGCGTTAAACGCCCAACTGCTAGGCTTACTGGCGTTTGAACGCCAGCAGCATCTTCCTCCAGGGTGTGCTGTTTTTTCTTCCTGTTTTTCATTCTGTTTTTGCTTTTTTCATTGTTTTTGTGACTTCTTATGATCATCAACCTACAAAAAAGATAAAATAGCAAAAGAAAATAATTAATTATAAAACATTGGGTTGCCTCCCAACAAGCGCTTCTTTAATGTCATTAGCTTGACAGAGGACTCTCATGGAGCCTCAGAAATGCTCAGAACCGTGTTGGAACCTCCCAACACCAAACTTAGAGTTTGAATGTGGGGGTTCAACACCAAACTTAGAGTTTGGTTGTGGCCTCCCAACACCAAAGTTAGAGTTTGACTGTGGGGGCTCTGTTTGGCTCTGTTTTGAGAGAAGCTCTTCATGCTTCCTCTCCATGGTGACAGAGGGATATCCTTGGGCCTTAAACATCAAGGATTCTTCATTCACTTGAATGATCAACTCTCCTCTATCAACATCAATCACAGCCTTTGCTGTGGCTAGGAAGGGTCTGCCAAGGATGATGGATTCATCCATGCACTTCCCAGTCTCTAGGACTATGAAATCAGTAGGGATATAATGGTCTTCAACCTTGACCAGAACATTCTCCACAAGTCCATAAGCTTGTTTTCTTGAGTTGTCTGCCATCTCTAGTGAGATTTTTGCAGCTTGCACCTCAAAGATCCCTAATTTCTCCATTACAGAGAGGGGCATGAGGTTCACACTTGACCCTAAGTCACACAAGGCCTTCTTGAAGGTCATGGTGCCTATGGTACAAGGTATAGAAAACTTCCCAGGGTCCTGCCTCTTTTGAGGCAAATGCTGCCTAGACAAGTTATCCAGTTCTTTGGTGAGCAAAGGGGTTCATCCTCCCAAGTCTCATTTCCAAATAACTTGTCATTTAGCTTCATGATTGCTCCAAGGTATTTAGCAACTTGCTCCTCAGTGACATACTCATCCTCTTCAGAGGAAGAATACTCATCAGAGCTCATGAATGGCAGAAGTAAGTCCAATGGAATCTCTATGGTCTCATCTTGAGCCTCAGATTCCCATGGTTCCTCATTGAGGAACTCATTGGAGGTCAGTGGGCGTCCAGTGAGGCCTTCCTCAATGGCGTTCACTGCCTCTCCTTCCTCCCAGAATTCGGCCATATTGATGGCCTTGCACTCTCCTTTTGGATTTTCTTCAGTATTGTTTGGGAGAGTGCTTGGAGGAAGTTCAGTAATTTTCTTGCTCAGCTGACCCATTTGTCCTTCCAAATTCCTAATGGAAGATCTAGTTTCAGTCATGAAACTTTTAGTGGTTTTGATTAGATCAGAGACCATGGTTGCCAAGTCAGAATTATTCTGCTTAGAACTCTCTGTCTGTTGCTGAGAAGATGATGGAAAAGGCTTGCTATTGCTAAACCTATTTCTTCCACCATTATTGTTATTGAAACCTTGTTGAGGTCTCTGTTGATCCTTCCATGAAAGATTTGGATGATTCCTCCATGAAGGATTGTAGGTGTTTCCATAGGATTCTCCCATGTAATTCACCTCTTCCATTGAAGGGTTCTCAGGATCATAAGCTTCTTCCTCAGATGAAGCTTCCTTATTACTGCTTGGTGCATTTTGCATTCCAGACAGACTTTGAGAAATCATATTGACTTGTTGGGTCAATATTTTGTTCTGAGCCAATATGGCATTCAGAGTGTCAATCTCAAGAACTCCTTTCTTCTGACTAGTCCCATTGTTCACAGGATTTCTTTCAGAAGTGTACATGAATTGGTTATTTGCAACCATTTCAATCAGTTCTTGAGCTTCAGTAGGCGTCTTCTTCAGATGAAGAGATCCTCTAGAAGAGCTATCCAAAGACATCTTGGATAGTTCAGAGAGACCATCATAGAAAATACCTATGATGCTCCATTCAGAAAGCATATCAGAGGGACACTTTCTGATCAATTGTTTGTATCTTTCCCAAGCTTCATAGAGGGATTCTCCTTCCTTCTGTCTGAAGGTTTGGACTTCCACTCTAAGCTTACTCAATTTTTGAGGTGGAAAGAACTTTGCCAAGAAGGCATTGACTAGCTTTTCCCAAGAGTCCAGGCTTTCTTTAAGTTGAGAATCCAACCATGTTCTAGCTCTGTCTCTTACAGCAAAAGGGAATAGCATCAGTCTGTAGACCTCAGGGTCAACCCCATTAGTCTTGACTGTGTCACAGATTTGCAAGAACTCAGCTAAAAACTGATGAGGATCTTCCAAAGGAAGTCCATGGAACTTGCAATTCTGTTGCATTAGAGAAACTAATTGAGGCTTAAGCTCAAAGTTGTTTGCTCCAATGGCAGGGATAGAGATGCTTCTCCCATAGAAGTCGGGAGTAGGTGCAGTAAAGTCACCCAGCACCTTCCTTGCATTGTTGGCATTGTTGTTGTTTTCGGCTGCCATTTGTTCCTCTTCCTTGAAGAGTTCGTTCAAGTGCTCTAAAGAGAGTT
The DNA here is from genome assembly GCF_003086295.3 of Arachis hypogaea. NCBI lineage: Eukaryota > Viridiplantae > Streptophyta > Magnoliopsida > Fabales > Fabaceae > Arachis > Arachis hypogaea. Next base: position 54,179,500 of record NC_092037.1, read on the forward strand.
GTGCCTTGGCTTCTCTTAGCTTTCTCTTTAAGGTCCTTTCAGGTTCAGGATCAGCCTCAACAATAATGCCTTTGTCTTTGCTCCTGCTCATAAGAAAGAGAAGAGAACAAGAAAATATGGAATCCTCTATGTCACAGTATAGAGATTCCTTGAGGTGTCAGAGGAAGAAAAATGGAAGACAGAGGTAGAAAATTCGAACTTATCAAAGAAGATGGAGTTCGAATTTTGCATTAAGGAATAATGTTAGTCCATAAATAGAAGGATGTGAGAAGGAGGGAAGTAATTTTCGAAAATTAAGTGAAAAATTTTGAAAACATTTTTGAAAAACATTACTTAATTTTCGAAAATGAAAATGGAAAAGAAATCAAGTGATTTTTGAAAAAGATTTTGAAATTAGAAATCAAAAGGATTTGATTGAAAACTATTTTGAAAAAGATGTGGTTAAGAAGATATGATTGATTTTAAAAAATGTGATTGAGAAGATATGATTTGAAAAACATTTTAAAAAGATTTGATTTGAAAATAATTTGAAAAGATATGATTTTAAAAATTAATGACTTGCCTAACAAGAAAAGATATGATTCAAACATAAAACCTTCCTCAACAGAAAAGGCAAAAAATGTTCAATCAAATCATTAATTGTTAGTAAGTATCTTTGAAAAAGGAAAGAAATTGATTTTGAAAACATTTGATTGAAAAGATATGATTTGAAAAAGATTTGATTTTGAAAAACTTTGAAAACTTAGAAAAAAATTTGATTTGAAAACAAAATCTTCCCTTCTAGCCATCCTGGCGTTAAACGCCCAGAATGGTATCCATTCTGGCGTTTAACGCCCAAAATGCTACCCTTTTGGGCGTTAAACGCCCAACCAGGTACCCTGGCTGGCGTTTAAACGCCAGTCTGTCCTTCTTCACTGGGCGTTTTGAACGCCCAGCTTTTTCTGTGCAATTCCTCTGCAGTATGTTCTGAATCTTCAATTCTCTGTATTATTGACTTGAAAAGACACAAATTAAAAATTTTTTTTTTGGATTTTTAATAATAAGGAAAAATCAAAATGCAACAAGAATCAAATAACAATGCATGCAAGACACCAAACTTAGCAGTTTGTATACTACTGTCACTAACAAAATGAAAATGCATATGAGACACACAAAACAATCAAGTCAATAGAATTCAAAGATTAGAGCAAGTAAATCCTCAAGAACATCTTGAAGATCACCAAGATACATGAATGAATGCATGCAATTGACACCAAACTTAAGATGAGACACTAGACTCAAACAAGAAATATTTTTTAGATTTTATGATTTTGTAAAATTTTTTTATGTTTTTTCGAAAATTAAGTGAAAAAAAAAAAAGATATCAAAATTCTTAATGAGAATTCCAGGAATCAGTGCAATGCTAGTCTAAGACTCCGGTCCAGGAATTAGACATGGCTTCACAGCCAGCCAAGCTCTCAAAGAAAGCTTCGGTCCAAAACACTAGACATGACCAAAGGTCAGCCAAGCCTTAGCAGATCACTGCTCCAAAAGCAAGATTGATAAGAAATCAACAAGCTCTTGTGGTGATAAGTTGAAACCTCGGTCCAATGAAATTAGACATGGCTTCTCAGCCAGCCAGATTTCAACAAATCATCATGAAACTCTAGAATTCATCTTCAAGAATTTCGAAAAAAATAAATACCTAATCTAAGCAACAAGATGAACCGTCAGTTGTCCAGCCTGAACAATCCCGGGCAATAACACCAAAAACTTGATGTTGTTGCCGGATCTTGGCACTGATGTTACCAAAGGCTTGCTCAAAACTAGAACAATCCCCGGCAACGGCGCCAAAAACTTGGTGCGCGAAATTGTGAACAATACTTTTTTCACAACTCTCATAATCCCCGGTAATGGCTCCAAACACGTGGTGGCTCAATACCATGGCATTACACAACTTCGCACAACTAACCAGCAAGTGCACTGGGTCGTCCAAGTAATAAACCTTACGTGAGTAAGGGTCGATCCCACGGAGATTGTTAGTATTGAAGCAAGCTATGGTCATCTTGTAAATCTTAGTCAGGCAAACTCAAATGTATATGGTGATGAACGAAAATAACACAAAGGTAAAGATAGAGATACTTATGTAATTCATTGGTAGGAACTTCAGATAAGCGCATGAAGATGCCTTCCCTTCCGTCTCTCTGCTTTCCTACTGCCTTCATCCAATTCTTCTTACTCCTTTCCATGGCAAGCTCGTGTAGGGTTTCACTGTTGTCAGCAGCTACCTCCCATCCTCGCAGTGAAAACTAATGCTCATACACTCTGTCACAGTGCGGCTAATCACCGGTTTGGTTCCCTCCCCTACCGGAATAGAATCACTCTTTTGCGTCTGTCACTAACGCCCAGTAGGTTACAGGTTTGAAGCACGTCACAGTCATTCAATCATTGAATCCTACTCAGAATACCACAGACAAGGTTTAGACCTTCCGGATTCTCTTGAATGCCGCCATCAGGTCCTGCCTATACCACGAAGACTCTGATCTCACGGAATGGTTGGCTCGTTTGTCAGGCGAGCACTCGGTTGTCAGGCGATCAACCATGCATCGTGCAATCAGGAATCCAAGAGATATTCACCAAGCCTCAAATGCTTGTAGAACAAGAGTGGTTGTCAGTCACTTTGTTCATGAGTGAGAATGGTGATGGGCGTCAATCATCACCTTCATCAAGTTGAAGAACAAGTGATATCTTGGAACAAGAACAAGCGGAATTGAATGGAAGAACAATAGTAATTGCATTAATACTCGAGGTACAGCAGAGCTCCACACCTTAATCTATGGTGTGTAGAAGCTCCACCGTTGAAAATACATAAGAACAAGGTCTAGGCATGGCCGTGAGGCCAGCCTCCCAATGATCTAAGAACTAGATGTCCAAAGATGAAAATACAATAGTAAAAGGTCCTACTTATAAGAACTAGTAGCCTAAGGTGTACAGAAATGAGTAAATGACATAAAAATCCTCTTCCGGCCCACTTGGTGTGTGCTTGGGCTGAGCAATGAAGCAAATTTCGTGTAGAGACTCTTCTTGGAGTTAAACGCCAGCTTTGGTGCCAGTTTGGGCGTTTAACTCCCATTTGGGTGCCAGTTCCAGCGTTTAACGCTGGGATTTCTTGAGGTGACTTTGAACGCCGGTTTGGGCCATCAAATCTTGGGCAAAGTATGGACTATCATATATTGCTGGAAAGCCCAGGATGTCTACTTTCCAACGCCGTTGAGAGCGCGCCAATTGGGCTTCTGTAGCTCCAAAAAATCCACTTCGAGTGCAGGGAGGTCAGAATCCAACAGCATCTGCAGTCCTTTTCAGTCTCTGAATCAGATTTTTGCTCAGGTCCCTCAATTTCAGCCAGAAAATACCTGAAATCACAGAAAAACACACAAACTCATAGTAAAGTCCAGAAAAGTGATTTTTAACTAAAAAATAATAAAAATATACTAAAAACTAACTATATCATATCAAAAACATACTAAAAACAATGCCAAAAAGTATACAAATTATCCGCTCATCAAGGTAGATGATGAACTACTAGATAATAACATTGGAGAAGACGAACACATGTCAGAATAGTAGGTGAGTTTTATTAATAAGTGGTTTATTATAGAAAAATAATTTTTGTCTACATTTCTTTTTCAATTTAACTTTTGTTTGTAAATTTTACATAAATATGTTGTTTAGACTCATTAATTGATTTAATGGAACTACTAAACCTTGATGCACATTTTATTCTATATTTATTAATTATTTATTTGATCTATTATGCAGATATGCCAAAGCAAAAGAAGTACAAGAATTTACTTAAAGCAGCAGCTGCCAATTCTTCACAAGACAAGTCAGTAGCAACTGTCAATTCTTCACAAGACAAGTCAATAGCATCAAATGCATCACAAGTCAAGTTCCTAGTAGCTGCAAATTCCTCCCGGGACAAGTCGGCAGCAGCTGCAAATTCCTCCCGGGACAAGTCAGCAGCTTCAAATTCCTCCCGGGACAAGTCAGCAGCTTCAAATTCCTCCCGAGATAAGTCGACAGCAGTTGCAAGCTCCTCCCGAGACAAGTCGGCAGCTTCAAATTCTTCTGAGCCATCATCAGTTGCTCCAACTATATCTGAGCATCCATCCGAACCTAAACGTAAACGTGGGCGTGAATCTAAGCATTACTGGACTGTTGATGCCATAGGTATGTAATATTCTCAAATGTAATATTCTCCAGCCACCTATCACACTATTTCTTTCACTCCTCTTCCTTTCCAAATTTCACTATCTTCCAATTTACATGTCCTTGTTCAGATTTTCCTCCAAAATATTTATGAGCCATGAAAATTTGTTAAATTAAAAAAGACTTTAAAATTTAGACAAATAAACCCACCTAAAAGACTCATTTCCACTTTGATTTCTAGAAATATTAAGCTGATTGTTGAAGTTTAGCTTCTTCCTCATTTAATTTCTATAGAGGCAATGCTTGGTCATTAAAACATTATCACAACAAAGAGCAAAATATTCAGAATAACAAAAAAGCTTTGAAATTATTGATCTTCACACATATTTTACATATGCATGATTTCTCTAAAGTTGATAATTCCATATTAAAGAAAATTAGATACCAGATCTGAATGAAAACTTTTGGCATAGCATGATTTTATTGAGATACATGTTCTGACTCTAATGACATTTATCTTGCAGTGGATATTACTAATATTAGCCTATTTTCACCTTGATTCGGAATTCTGATGTATAATATATAGTATTATATATGTTGCTGTTACATTATACCCTGCACAAGAATCAATCTTTTATAATATATATCTATCATCATATGTTTTATTCTTTAGTTGCTCAATTACTCATTTATTTATATTTATTTATCTATTTTAGATGAATATGAAAATAGTACACGCCTTCATTTATTAGTGAAGGATGTGCATAATTTGCCAGAAGGTTTGCGCATAGTTGTCAATTTTGATAGACAACATGCAGCAATAGGAGAAGCAGCCGGACTCCTTGCAGGAATTTGTGGGCAATTGGCCACTGATTGTGTAGCATTTCCAATCAGTTTTGATAAGTGGTCAGACATTCCAGAGAGCTTTTTTGAAAATCAATGGAATATTTTTTTCCAAGTAAGAAGATTCCTTAAACTCTAAAGCTTATTTCTTTGTCATTATTTAGTTATATTTGTTAGTTAATATATATTCTTTGTTCCATATTAAAGGCTCAATTTTGCTTTAAAGTATGTGATAGCTTGGCCAAACGATTTCTGCTCCAATCGCTTGGCAAAAAATGGAGGGAAAATAGGATAAAGCTTTGGAACGAGTTTTATGATCCGAGGTTGAGTAAAACCGAGATCATAAATAATACACCAGAAGATATTGCTCTTGATCAATGGGCTTTATTCGTAGAATATCGTTTGAAGCCTGAAACTCAGGTAAGTACTTACAATCCTAGTTAAATGTTGTCCCACTAAAAAGCCTTATATATTTTACTACTATAAATAGGATATTGAATTCATATGGAATGTTGTGAATGCATGTTTAACTCTATTTAATTGTGTCCAAATTTATCTTTCAGAATCTTTGTAAGAGGAATCAAGAAATTTGGCAAAACAAATAATTCCTCATACTTCAGGTGCTAAATCAATTGCAATAAAAAGGGCTGAATTGGTAATCATTTCTATGTGTGGATTTCATACATTTAATTTTATTTTGGCATTATCCAATTTTTCAATTTATATCCACTTGTCTCCACAACTATTATATTTTATATAGCATAGGAGTCATTATGTTAGCACCTAATGCATCTCAGTTGTTAAATTGTTGCTATTAGTAACTTAATTTTATGCATATCTTTTCTTCAATGATATATTTCTTGATTGAGTCTTTCTACTTTTCTTGAATTTTAGACGGAAGAGACGGAAAAAGAATTTAGTAGGGTTCAAATGTGGGACATCACTCACAAGAAAACAGATGGAAGTTATGTTAATGAAAAGGCTAAAGAAATAGCGGTAAGACTAAAGTACAACAAGTAACTTGTTTGTATTTCTTTTTCTTTCTTTTTTTTAAGATAATATTATGTTTGATTCTTTCCCTTTCTTTTTATATATGTAGGAGAAGATTGAAGCATATAGCAGTCAACAAGCGGTGGAATCAACCGTTAATTCTCCTCTTGATGCTCTTGGAGTAGTTCTTGGGAAAGAGCACCCTGGTCGTGTTCGAGGTTTAGGCATGGGAGCTGTTCCAGCTGTTGCTTTTAAGAACAACACCACAAGAATTAGTCAGATGAACTTAGGTTCTTCAAATGATGCTAGCACATCATCTACTTGTGGTTCCAATGTGCAAAAAGAGCTGGATACTGTTAAAGCGCAGTTGCAAGCATTAGTCTCTTATATTGCTTTTAAGGAGGAGGTAAAATTCCAGTAGAATTAGCTGGAATGTTTCCTACTCAACAAATTTCACAGGTACAAATACAATTTATGTTCTTAATACCTTATTCCATGTGTAATACAAAAAAGTTGTTAAGTATCTTAATGGACTGGATCTACCAAATAAAGCTAACCCTATTCTAACATGCAGACCATCCTTTATCAAAAGAAACCTCGCTCCTTCTCCTTCTCTCTCTCCATTTCTTTCCGTCTCTCACTATCTCACATTCCTTCCTTGGATACTTTATTGAGCATGAATAGTTAATTACATTCTAAATAGAGATATCCTTTATTGTTAAATATGGACTATGCAACATTTAATTAATTAATTTATTTCAGGTATAGTACAGTAGCCATAGTTAAATGTAATTAAACATTTAGTACAGTAGCCATTATTAGTACGAACCTCATCAATGACCTATCAGATACAATGGTAATAATAGAAAGCATTATTGACTTTATATATGTCTCAGTCATATGAGTATATATTTGGCAGAGTAGTGCTTCCTGATTATTTTAGGATTGGTCCTTACAATAATGAGCATATTATATATTGTTGGCATATTATAAGACTCATAATAATCTTTATGGGCTCATTTTTGTATAGTGAAAGCTCATTGTTATCTATATGTTAGAGATATAACTTTATCTTTTTTATCAAGAGTAGAATAAAGTAGTAGCTCTGAATTCAAGTAGTATTGTATAAAAGTGCAGTTTGTGTGATTGTATATATATAGAGAGAATGGAAGTGGTGGTGGTGATGGTGCATGTGGTATATAGCAGTTTTAAGATAAGATATAATTTGGAGGGTAGCTACATGGATATTTATTTGACAAAATAGAGAGAGATCGATGGTTGAAATAGTTAAATTAGTGTGAGTTTCCTTTTCCTAATTCCCAGAAAACAGAGGATTTATTGTGCAAAAGTGCAGTTTTCTTTTTTGATTGAATAAATTTATATTAATAGTTTCAGATTCAATTTTATATCTTTTTTTATTGTACTCATAATTATATTTTTGTTGTAGGGATTGGATCAAGAGAGTGAGATTCCATCACCAAGAGAGTTAGGAAGTAGGTCTTCTGGAGCGAGCAACAAAGAAGCATGATCTTATATGATAAATATTTTATGTATTAAGTATTATAGATATATGTTAAGACAAATTATTGAAAAATGTTATTTTTGATACTTTGTTTTTGGATTATGATTTTTTATTTTTGGAGATTGTGTATGAATTAAAAATCTTGTTATGATGTTTGATTTAAGGTTATGCTTTTTGGTTATTATGAGATTTTAAAGTTTGAGTTCTAAAAATGTCACTTTAAATATATAGTTTCAATCTCATTTTAAAAAGTATAAAATTGTAATTAGGTAAAAACGACGGCTAAAAACGCCATTTTAAACAAAAATGGTGCATTATATCCTGGTAAAAATGGCAGTTAAAAATGCCATTTTAATCGAAAAGGATGCCATTATATCCTGGTAAAAACGACAGTTAAAAAATGCCATTTTAATCGAAAATAATGCCATTAAACCTGGTAAAAACGGCGGTTATAAACCCCATTTTAATCGAAAAGGATGCCATTAAATACAGGTAAAAACGGCGGATATAAACGCCATTTTAAATGAGGAGAATGCCATTAAACTCAGGTAAAAACGGCGGTTACAAACCGCCATTTTAAACGAGCAAGATGCCATTAAACCCAGGTAAAAACGGCGGTTACAAACCGCCATTTTAAACAACAACAAAACCGCCATTTTATCTGGTTAAAATGGCGGTTAAAAACCGCCATTTTAACCGCCAAAAAACCGCCGTATTATCCACTGGTTATTATGGCGGTTTTCAAAAAAACCGCCGTAATAACCGGAATGGCGCCCAGAATTCTGGCGTTTCTTGGAAGCGCCGTTTTCGGTAATAATGGCGGTTGTAACCGCCGTAATTACCTTAAAAAACCGCCATTTTACCTTTTTTTGTAGTGCCCTATGGGATCGACCTCACTCTTGTGAGTTATTACTACTTGATGCGACCGGTATACTTGCCGTTGGATTTGTGTGTTGGAAATTTATTTTTCCACAAAAACACCATCAAATTTTGGCGCCGTTGCGGGGGATTGATTAGATCAACAATGATTAAGTGGGTGAGAAGTCTAGATCAAGCATTTTCTTTTTTTTGTTCTCTGTTTTAAAGTTAAAACCAAGGTGTTTGTGTTTTTGCCTCACTAAGCAAACTCATATCTGATATGAGTAATTTCAATTTTCATTGGTGTTGTGTTCTACAAAATTCAAATGGAGTTCACCTCATCTTTTAATCAAACAAACTTCATGGGATATTGCCCACCATCACAATATGATTCAAGTCATTATTCTAATGATGGTTGGGAATATCACCAAGAAGATACAAATTCTGAGCACTTCAATCAATGGAGACTTGCTCCAGAGTCACAAATTGATCAAGCTGAGCACATGAGATACTGTCCAGAACCACAGAATGACTTATATCATTATCCTCATGGTGTCTGGACATATCAAGAAGAATGTGAACAATCAGTTAAAATGGGACACCTTCTAGAGACACAATATGATCCAGATTTTGATGAGTCTAACAACTACTCATATTGTGGCTGGGAAAGCCAAAATCAAAGAAATCTTAGTAATCCATACTGTGATGAGTTCAATAATTCTTCAATTGTGATTCAGAGGATCTCCTTCAAAAGTCCAGAGGATTTTTTGAAAGACAGAACAAGCCTGGAAAAGGAAAGAAATCCTCCGTCAGAGGACAAATGAGCACCTGGAGAACATAAGGAAACACTTAGAACCATCAAACAGTAAAAATCAATTTGTGAGAGAGGAAGTGGAAAAACAAGAACAAAAGGTCCTTGTGTCAAGTGAAATTGCAATGAAAGATGAGGAACATGAGACAATGATTTTATATTCACAAAAGCCACTTGAGGTGACAAAGAAACATGAACACTCACAACCCTCACAAACTTCCTTTGAATCTGTGATCGAAAAATATGAAGAGGAGATGAAGAAATCTTGGGAAGAACAACAAACCTCCTCCATAAAAGAACTATTAAGTCAAATATTGAGTGCAAAGAAAGGAGTGGAGGAGCAAGAAAGTGAGGAAGTCGTTCCAGAAAAGTCACATTCAATTGAAGTGGAGAAGTGCAAAGAGGAAAAGCTCATGGAACCACCAATGCAAGAGGCTCTTAATGAAGAAATCACTCCAATAATCACATAGTAACCAAGTCTGAATCTAAAGAAGTGAAGGCAACTAGCAAAAGCACCAATTCTGTCCCTAAGTCAACAAGCAAGCTCAACCAAGCCAATTTCAAAAGAAAGCTTGCTGAGAGGAAACCAAGAAAGGGGACAAAAGCTGAAACTTCTCCCCCCTTGAAGTCATTCCTCTTAACCAATTGGAAGAAGAGGAAGAAAGTGAAGAACAACATGTCAAGCTAATGACACTAAAAGAGCACTTGTTGGGAGGTAACCCAACCATAGGTAACATTTCTTCTCTGCTTTGTTTTCGTTCCTTACTTTGTTTAAATTCAATAAATGGGCATATGGTTACATTCTAAGTTTGGTGTTGTCTTGCAACAACTTGTTTTCAATCTTTTTGGATGATTGCATCAAATCAAAATGGAAGTGATACACTAAGATTCTAAGTTTGGTGTGCCACTTAATTCTCTATGCAAATCATTCAAGCAACATCACTTGTCTGCATAATCATATTGCCTTTTGCAGTGTTATTTTTCTTCTTCTTAGTTGGATAATTTTTGTTTTCTCTTTGTTTCATTTATTTACTTATTTTTAATGCTTTCTTTCATTAACTGTTTTTGTTAATACATCACCAAAACATCCTTATTCATGACAGACTCTTCATTTGGTGATTGTATTTAACATATAACAGTTTCTTTTGTTTAGTTTTAGTTCAAATAAATTGACATATGATTGCATTCTAAGTTGGTGTTGCTATGCAACAAAATTTTATTCTAATTCTTACAAGATACTTGCATTAATTCCAAGTGAAAGTGTCACACTAAGTTTGGTGTGCCACTTATCTTTTATGCAATGTATTGTGCACACCTTCTTATCTATGCAATCAAAATGTCTCTGTCTCTTGTGCCTTGATTGTTATCTTTCATTTTGCTTGCTTAAAACACATGTGCTACTAACATTTCATTGTGTAAGACATTCATGATCCATCTTAGCCCCATAGCCATTGTTCTAATTGTTGCTTGAGGATGAGCAAGCACTCTAAGTTGGCAAGGGAAAGGGAAGAATTGGAGAAAAAGGACAACAATAATGAAGATGAACTACAAGGTTGTAAAGTTCCTTTTCCTCTCCTTTGTTTCCAGCACTTTAAATTGCATGATTGTCTTTATATTCTCTGTATGCATGTGTGGTATGACTAAGCATAGCTTGAATTTTGATTGAAACATGGTGCTGTGACATTATAACTACCAACTTGAATCCTGTGAATTCAAAGCAAAAAAAAAAAAGCATCATGATCATAAACAAACAAGGCATTAAAGAAGATTTTAGCATGTGCATACAAGTATTGGAAAGCTAGTATGATTAATTGTTGCTCAAATACATTGGATTTTATTTAATTGAAGTTTACATCTAGGACATTTTGTGAATCTTTTGAAATCATGAAAACCTTGAAGAGGCAAATACAATTAAAGCAAGAAAAGAAAAAGGAAAGAATGAGAAAGCTAAAGGCTCTGAGTACCAATGGCAATTTATTTGCTAAGTGCTTGTGGTGTTTATGTATCAAGCCAAATGCTTGAAAACAAAACACTTAGAAGTCAAGGCTAGGCTCAAGTGCAAAAGCACTCCCTCAAGCTCAAGGCTCTAAGCATCAATGATTAGAGAGTCAAGAAAAGAAAAGAAAATGACGAGCTTAATAAAGTCCTCTAATTAAATGCTTGTGGTGCTTATGTATCAAGTGGTAATACTTGAAAACAAAGCATTTAGAAGTCGTAGCTTTGTTATTAACTCATGGGGCAAAGCACCCAAAAGGAGAAGCTAAAAAAAATCAAAAGCTTGTTTCAAGGAAGAATTATAGAAAAAGATTTCATAAAATAAGCTAGATAGAAGCATCAATCATTTACATCTCTTTTGTAATTGTAGCATGCATAGAAAACTAGCTTGCCATGAACATTAACTTGCTACTCTTCTTACCTTGGATTGTCAATCTTTATTGCATGATTCTTTTCTTGCTTGGGGACAAGCAAGGTTTAAGTTTGGTGTTGTGATACATGTCATCATATACCTATTTTTCTATGCTTTTTCATACAAGAAATTGATAATTTGTGCTTAAATATTGAATGCTTTTATACTTAATTGGTATATTTCCTTGATCTTTTAATTTTATAAATCTTGTAGGAAATAAGAAGAAAAAGAAGCAAAGAAGCACAAAAAAGGAGAAAAAGAGCTTTGGGACACACTTTGAAGTTGGAGCACACTTTAGAGCCTTAGGCCACGCTTTTAAAAGCGTGGCCCATGACCATATTAAAGGAGAATAGACAATCAGCACACACTACCCTGCTCTTGCCAAGGGCAGGGCAGAATCGTGATGCAAAGTGAGGTTGGAAGCAAGAATTTTCGCTAAGGTAAAATCTGGGCGCTCACAGCATGACCATGCCTCCTTCAAAGGCTATAACATGAGCTACAGACGTCCAATTGATGTGCTTCTAGTTGCGTTGGAAAGCTGACATTCAGAACTTTCCAACGATATATAGCAATCCATATTTGGCGTACAATTGAGGTAGGAACGAAAGGCATCTTTAAGGGCCAAAAATAAGCGAAAATAAACCAATGTGCTTCACCAAGGTTCGAAGCTGAAGCCTCACCCAAAGCAAGTAGCGCTCATTTTTCTGCTCTGCCCTCTTAGAGAGCAGGGCAATGTCGTGCTCTTCATGAAAAATCAAGGAAAATTGCTCCCCCAATTTTTTGCCACAAGAATCAAACACGGCACCATGAGGAAGCAAGAAACTAGGCCTTACTTTGGTGCCAAGAAAACCAAGGAAAAGAAGTAGCGTGTGCATCCACCAAGTTTCGAACTTGGAACTTCACTTTTGGAAACACTGCCCTGCCCTCTGCGAGGGCAGGGCAGCATTTTGTGGTGCATGGCCAGCGGGCAAAATCTGGCGCACCAAGGGGGTCTCGGCAGCATCAGCACGCACGGGCAGCAGAATCTGGCGCACCAAAAAACTCTGCCCTGCCCTCCACAAGGGCAGGGCAGCATCCTGTAGCACCAACACACACACACCAAGGGACGCATGCACCATTTTCTGCCCTGCCCTCCACAAGGGCAGGGCAGCCTCCTGGGAGCAACATATGGGCCAAAATTCAATTTAATTTAATTCCTCACCAATTGAATCAAAGCCAACCAAACCCATTTCTCCTCAAAACTAAAGCAAGCAAAGCCCACATCATCACTCAAAGGCACATGGATCAATTAAATTAGGATTTTCATTTTTGTAATTTGTTCTAATTTCATTTTCATTTTTTATTTGTAAAGCCTATATAAGGCATCAATAGAGCTCGGAAAGGGAGGCTAGCTCCACTAGGGAGTATTAGGATTTGAGAGCTCTCTCTCTTAGTTTTCATTTCTGTTTTGAAATTTTGGATGAGGTTGGAGAATTCTGTTTCAATCTTTAATCTGAAATCCATCTTTGTTCATCTTATGCATAATTTCTAAGAATTTAAAGTTGAATCTGCGTTCTCATTTACTGCTTCATTTCTTCTTTCTTCTACAAACTTGTTTTCTGTTGAATCAAGGAAGGGCTTGAGATCTAGACTTGTTTTCTAGTCTCATTGATTCCCTGAGATCTTCAACATTCTTTTAAATTGCTGCAAATTAAGCATCGCTTTCTATTTTTAATTCTTCAAGCAATTTTTCATTTCTGTATGAATCTGCTGCACTTACTTCATCTTTTTACTACTTTGCTTGATTGCACTTTACATTTTCTTGTTGAAGTTTTAATTCCCTGCACCCAATCCCCTTTACATTTGATGCATTTACATTTCTTGTCATTTAAGATTCTTGCAATTACATTTCTTGCTCTTTAAGTTATTTGCCAATTTACTTTCTGCATCTTTAAGATTTCTGCCATTTACTTTCTGTTGGCTACACTTCACACAATTCACTCAATGTAGCTTGACTAAACTAATCACCCACTAAAGTTGCTTGATCCATCAATCCCTTGGGATCGACCTCACTCTTGTGAGTTATTACTACTTGATGCGACCCGGTATACTTGCCGGTTGGATTTGTGTGTTGGATTTTTTTTCCACAAAACCCATCATAATCGTCCAAGATTCTTATAACTAGTAAAAGTTCTTTTATAATATCTAGCTACTGGTTTTACAGAAGTAGAATGTGATAAATCCACTTCGGGCCACTGGTGATGTTTGGATGGCTTGTCTATCCACGGTGAGGTTATTGGAGTGAACGCCAAGTTGTAACGTGTTTTGGGCGTTCACCTGGTTGGACGTGTTTCTTGGCGTTGACTCCAGACAGCAACATGGAACTAGCATGGAGTGCCCGTTTACGTCGTCCAAATCCCAAATAACGTATGGACTATTATATATTTTCTGAAAGCTCTGGATGTCTTACTTTCCAACGCCGTTGAGAGTGCGCCATTTGGAGTTCTGTAGCTCCAGAAAATCCATTCGAGTGCAGGGAGGTCAGATTCAACAGCATCAGCAGTCCTTTGTCAGCCTCCTATCAGAGTTTTTGCTCAAGTCCCTCAATTTCAGCAGAAATTACCTGAATCATAGAAAAACACAAACACATAGTAAAGTCCAGAAATGTGAATTTAACATAAAAACTAATGAAACATCCCTAAAGTAGCTTGAACTTACTAAAACAATGCCAAAAAGCGTATAAATTATCCGCTCATCAATCCCTGAGTTCCTTCAGCTCAAAAAGAATGAGTATCCGGGATCTGACATGAGATTAGAGAAGAGTATGGGAAGTTCTCTCTAATCCTATTCAACAAGTTGGATCTTATGGTCAAGAGTTTATGGATATCTAGGATGTCAAAGTATAACATCAATGTTTAGGCGGGGAATATTAGATTTCATCCAAATGAAGGTTGGGTTATTGCAATTGCGAATTCTCAAGAAGTATGGTGATGGATCCCGATGGGTTCCGAGCCCCAAGGGGGGAAATACCTGTTTTCAGCGGGGGAAGAGGGGGACAGGTTCGGAG